>NC_092581.1:6487500-6787500 GCF_037975245.1 Apostichopus japonicus
AGGCTGACAATACTCTCATAGCAGATGTACCTAGGCTGACAATACTCTCATAGCAGATGTACCTAGGCTGACAATACTCTCATAGCAGATGTACCTAGGCTGACAATACTCTCATAGCAGATGTACCTAGGCTGACAATACTCTCATAGCAGATGACTTACAATACTCTCATAGCAGATGTACCTAGGCTGACAATACCCTCATAGCAGATGTACCTAGGCTGACAATACTCTCATAGCAGATGTACCTAGGCTGACAATACTCTCATAGCAGATGACTTACAATACTCTCATAGCAGATGTACCTAGGCTGACAATACTCTCATAGCAGATGTACCTAGGCTGACAATACTCTCATAGCAGATGACTTACAATACTCTCATAGCAGATGCACCTAGGCTGACAATACTCATAGCAGATGTACCTAGGCTGACAATACCCTCATAGCAGATGTACCTAGGCTGACAATACTCTCATAGCAGATGTACCTAGACTTACAATACTCTCATAGCAGATGTACCTAGGCTGACAGTACTCTCATAGCAGATGTACCTAGGCTGACAATACTCTCATAGCAGATGTACCTAGGCTGACAGTACTCTCATAGCAGATGTACCCAGGCTGACAATACTCTCATAGCAGATGTACCTAGGCTGACAATACTCTCATAGCAGATGTACCTAGGCTGACAATACTCTCATAGCAGATGTACCTAGACTTACAATACTCTCATAGCAGATGTACCTAGGCTGACAGTACTCTCATAGCAGATGTACCTAGGCTGACAATACTCTCATAGCAGATGTACCTAGGCTGACAGTACTCTCATAGCAGATGTACCCAGGCTGACAATACTCTCATAGCAGATGTACCTAGGCTGACAATACTCTCATAGCAGATGTACCTAGGCTGACAATACTCTCATAGCAGATGTACCTAGGCTGACAATACTCTCATAGCAGATGTACCTAGGCTGACAGTACTCTCATAGCAGATGTACCTAGGCTGACAATACTCTCATAGCAGATGTACCCAGGCTGACAATACTCTCATAGCAGATGTACCTAGGCTGACAATACTCTCATAGCAGATGTACCTAGGCTGACAATACTCTCATAGCAGATGTACCTAGGCTGACAATACTCTCATAGCAGATGTACCTAGGCTGACAGTACTCTCATAGCAGATGTACCTAGGCTGACAGTACTCTCATAGCAGATGTACCTAGGCTGACAATACTCTCATAGCAGATGTTCCTAGGCTGACAATACTCTCATAGCAGATGTACCTAGGCTGACAGTACTCTCATAGCAGATGTACCTAGGCTGACAGTACCCTCATAGCAGATGTTCCTAGACTTACAATACTCTCATAGCAGATGTACCTAGGCTGACAATACTCTCATAGCAGATGTTCCTAGACTTACAATACTCTCATAGCAGATGTACCTAGGCTGACAATACTCTCATAGCAGATGTACCTAGGCTGACAATACTCTCATAACAGATGTACGTATATAGGCTGGCAGTACTCTCATAGCAGATGTACCTATAGGCTGACAATACTCTCATAGCAGATGTACCTAGGCTGACAATACTCTCATAGCAGATGTACCTAGGCTGACAATACTCTCATAGCAGATGTACCTAGGCTGACAATACTCTCATAGCAGATGTACCTAGGCTGACAATACTCTCATAGCAGATGTACCTAGGCTGACAATACTCTCATAGCAGATGTACCTAGGCTGACAATACTCTCATAGCAGATGTACCTAGGCTGACAATACCCTCATAGCAGATGTACCTAGGCTGACAATACTCTCATAGCAGATGTACCTAGGCTGACAATACTCTCATAGCAGATGTACCTCGGCTGACAGTACTCTCATAGCAGATGTACCTAGGCTGACAATACTCTCATAGCAGATGTACCTAGGCTGACAATACTCTCATAGCAGATGTTCCTAGGCTGACAATACTCTCATAGCAGATGTACCTAGGCTGACAGTACTCTCATAGCAGATGTACCTAGGCTGACAGTACCCTCATAGCAGATGTTCCTAGACTTACAATACTCTCATAGCAGATGTACCTAGGCTGACAATACTCTCATAGCAGATGTACCTAGGCTGACAATACTCTCGTAGCAGATGTACCTAGGCTGACAATACTCTCATAGCAGATGTACCTAGGCTGACAGTACCCTCATAGCAGATGTACCTAGGCTGACAATACTCTCATAGCAGATGTACCTAGGCTGACAATACCCTCATAGCAGATGTACCTAGGCTGACAATACTCTCATAGCAGATGTACCTAGGCTGACAATACCCTCATAGCAGATGTTCCTAGACATATTCTACTTTGCATCTATAATAAAAGGGGACAGAACTTGCTGGTTACAGGTAGAGAAACTGGAGTATAGTGATGTAGTATTAGTTATAAACTGATTACTTAAGTATTATGGGGAAGGGATTGCACCATCCTTGGATTGAATTTTAGGTATTTTCTATCAACAGGGCACTTGGATCAGACACTGGTGGTTCTACACGAATGCCTGCTTCCATTTGTGGTGTTGTTGGCTTAAAGCCAACCTATGGTTTGTCTTCAAGACATGGTCTTATTCCGTTGGTGAATTCTGTAGATGTCCCTGGTGTTCTGTCAAAGACAGTGGATGATGCAGCTGTCATTTTAGGTAAACATGAATAGCATATTGTTTTTGTCACATCTGCCACTTGTAATATAGCATTGACCAAGGGGCCGGGCCCCTGGTCAATGTCACCAGGCCCACTCTCACCTTTTTTTGTGATTTAATGTACCATCACAATCAACTAGCTGTGGAAATGCTATTGAATGACTGTTAGCCCTAGCATTATATCATGTGACTATAATGTTTTAGTGTTAAAATAGTTGTTGTCAAAAACAAATTGGCAAGAATCAAACATGAAATATTTCATACTTGACAAAGGGTTTTCCCTGAATGAGACATGCAACTCTAGCAATTTTTGTGAGGTGAAGTGTTGTTAATGTGAAATCTGATAATTTCTAATCTCAAGAATTGTAAGTTGGACAAAGTATGCTTATGATGTAGGATAGTTTAAAATTTGTTTTAGATTTTTAAGGAAACGTATAAGGTCAGTCAGTATTCAGTAAAGTAGAAAGACAAGAACTGAACGTAAGCAAAAAATCAATTTCTCAACGAATGGGTTTGTTATGGTTAATATGAGAACTTTATAGTAACTCTGCTTTATCTAGGTTAATTGGTAAAGTACATCCTATCAATACAAGCTACTTACATGCTGAGGTTTCAAGTCATTTGGTATTGTATATTTCAGGTGCTATGTGTGGAGCAGACCCTCTTGATTCAACCACAGTGTCTCTCCCTGACCAGTCCTTCCAACTTCCAGATGAAATAGATATTAAAGGACTGAAGGTTGGAATACCTCAGGTAATGGTCTTGTGATGTGATACTTTTAAAAGTGTTTCAATGTCTTGGAAGAAAGTGTTGATCCTAGCAGGATCTTCTTCAGAGGCTGAGATGACAGAACTCTATTCAGATATATGGCATGCTATATATGTTTCAGGCAAATATGCTTCTGAGCATTTGTACATTTGCATGTAACACCTGATCGGTAGCTTCATTTATACTTCATAATTTGTCCCTATTCCTTTCTGTAGTTGTGGTCAAAAGAGCACTAATGCTTAAACTTTTAAACATGTTAACTCAGCTTCACAGCTTGGGGTAGTGTGCATACAAAGTATAGGTCATAATTTGTCCCTATTCGTTTTTGTAGTTGTGGTCAAAAGAGCACTAATGCTTAAACTTTTAAACATGTTAACTCAGCTTCACAGCTTGGGGTAGTGTGTATACAAAGTAAAGGTGGGCATCTGTGAAAATACAAGGGGTCATACAATTTGGCAGAGGTCAAAGGTTGTTCAGGACTGTGTACAGTGATAAAACTCATGTACCATTCATAGACTGAACTGCCCAAATTGGAGGTTAGTTGGTCTGCTTAGTATAGTCAATGGTAGAAATGACTCATGACAGAGGAAGGTCAAATGTCATGAAGTTATCCCACATGCACGAACAGCTTACATAACCAGAATGTTACATTAACAACTGGGCACTACAGTAGTAGTTCCCAGTACACTTTTCTATATCAAATATGCTTCTGTGGCCTTGTGGAAGGTGAGTTTTAAATCAATTTATTCATCAAACAGTAGATGTTTACATTATTCAAGGAAAGCCTTAGGGAGTCTGGGTATTGTATTTTGTGGAGGTCAAACTGTGACAACCTCATATATTATAATGCACTGACTCAAGAAGGACAGCTGGGACAAATTTTAGACTCTTGAAAGTTCAACAAGTTAGATAATTGAAATCTTAATGCAGGTTTGTTTTCTGGTCAAGACTTCATAACATGGACACTTTGCCATAATGCAAAGTAAAGGTAAGAGGTTACTGATATGATTATGTTATATCTCTAGTCTGTCCAAGTTATAAGAAGTATCTTCTATCAAAAAAATATATGAGAAGTGTTATACTGGATCAATCGAGCTCTATTACTGGTGTTTCATCAGATGATAATCGATAATTGTGGTATTCATAGTTGGGTGAAACCAGCACAGTGCATTGAGGTCCCAGATATGTTACTTTTAGGCTATCCATTTGGCTTAATTGGCCTATTATTAGGCACTAAACTTAAAAGATTGTTATGCAATGTACCACCAGTGTTTTAGGGGTTGGGAAAGGGGGATTCAAACTCCATATAAAAAGTAAAATGTTCAGTTTCCTATGATAAAACCAGATTTTACAAGACTTCTATGATGTGCGTTATTATCTGTTATGTTATGAAAATTCTCACTCTTTTTGATGTAGGAGTATCACTCTCCAAGACTAGAGGAAGAAGTCTTACAATCATGGAGTAAGGCAGCAGACTTATTTGAGAATGCTGGTGCTAAGGTGATCCCTGTCTCTCTACCTCATACACAGTATTCCATTGCTTGCTATTCTGTGCTTTGTGCAGTTGAAGTTGCCTCTAACATGGCCAGATATGATGGTATAGAGTTTGGTGAGTTAAATCTCTCTATGTTTACAGTTCTATGTTTACCATTCATGGACATTGATGGGCTGTTTCCTTTACACTGGTTGCTAATCAATACTTTGTATGTTGAAGGTGCCTCTGGCATGATCAGATGCGAATGCTATAGAATTTGAGGAGTAGCTTTTCTTCTTGGTGACATGTGCTTTAAAATTATTGGCTGTCTGTCTTGGATTTCCATATATGAACATGGTTCATATAATGCATTGCTTACATTGAATAGATATGGTTTATATTCTCACTGAAAGCAAATGGTACTGTTTATTGCCACATGCCAGGTGCTAAAAGAAGAGTAAGTTTACAAAGTTTAAATTAATGGTGATATGATACTATAATTAGTGCACTACCTGTCAATCAAGAACATGAATAAAGATGTCTCTATACAGTGTGACACAATCAATAAATCTAAAGTGATAAAATATTTACAATGACCCAATCCAACCCGATGCTCACGAAGTAGAAAGTGGACATGTCATAGTTACTGCAGGCAATGTTTGAAACTAATATCAAAAGTCCTTAGGAATGTCAAGTGGTTGTTTCCATTAATATTAATGTTATGACAGCTGAAGTTAGTGTTCCAAGGTGGCTCAACTTCGCTTAAAATTCTCTTGTCCAGTACATGACTTGCTTTAACATATTACATTTTGTCCATCAATTTGTTTAAAGCTCTATATTTAGTATAATGAAATGAACTCAGGTAAGAAAGAATGATATTAGGAGGATTAAGTACTTTGAGCCAAAGTACAGAGTTCTTTTAAGGTGCATTACTATCAACCCAAGAGAGGAAAATTTGAAGTACAACATTAAATACTATGACCCGAAATTGCATTTATTTGTTGACTGATGTGTTAAGTGACACTGTAGTCAAGTTTTTTTAAGCTGGGAAAAGTAGTATGAAGGGAAGATTACTGGAAAGAAGCTGCTTTAATACTTGACAGGTCACAGGAGTCAGGACCACAGCTCTACGGAGGCCTTATATGCAGCCAGCCGACATGAAGGATTTAACCAAGTTGTCCGGGGAAGAATATTTGCTGGAAACTTTTTCTTACTCAGAAGGTAAGTTTTACAGATATGTTTTAATCTCATGACCACTTGAGTGAATTATCATGGCAAAAAAAATGGAATAACAGTGTACATGAAATATATATATATATATATACATACATAAACATATATATATATATATATATATATATATATATATATATATATATATATATATATATATATATATATATTTATATACATATATATTTATATATATATATATATATCTGTATCTATATATATATCTATATATCAATATATCTTTGTACCTGTATATATATATATATATATATATATATATATAGAGAGTTGGTTGGTTGGCGTCTATCTTGGCGCAGAGTGCTCTATGTCCAGTGGACAGAGCGGAATATGTGTTGATACTAGTTGAGACTAGTGGAACACTAGTAGTTGTAACTCGGAGTTTCACGCGTTTTAGCGATCGTCAGACAACTGATAGTTTCAAGTTATGCTCCTTGACGTTTTCGACTTTTTTGATGAGTGCATAACTTGGAGCATAACTTGAAACTATCAGTTGTCTGACGATCGCTAAAACGTGTGAAACTCCGAGTTACAACTACTAGTGTTCCACTAGTCTCAACTAGTATCAACACATATATATATATATATATATATATATATATATATATATATATATATATATATATATCTATATGTTATATATATATAAATGTATGTATAGATATATTATATATATAGAGATAGATGATAATTAGTTGAGACTAGTGGAACACTAGTTGTTGTAACACGTTTAGCGTTCATTAGACAACTAAGCAATCATCAGACAGTTATCTGATGCCCGCTCAACGAGTGAAACTCTGAGTAACAACTACTATATGTATACTTGTATACATTCTTGTATACACATGTATACTTCGCTTTGTTGGACATAGAGCACTCAGCGCCAAGATGACACCACAATACCATGACATATATATATATATTCACAGTTGGAGTGGAATGGACTTAGATCTGTGACACAAAAGTCCAGTGTTCCAACCTTAGCCTGATGAGTACCAAAAGGATGACACCAGTCGTGAAGTGAATGTAGGAAACGGTCTTCATTAATGGTAGTATGAAAATAACCAATGTAGGATACAATAATTGAGGGTGGTATTGAAATAACAAATGTAGGATACCTTCATGGATAGTGGTATTGAAATAACAAATGTAGGATACCTTCATGGATAGTGTATGAATACAACAAATGTAGGATATCATCATTGAGTTTTGTTTCTCCATGTCTTTCCACAGAAATTACAAGGAGTTTTTTCAACATGCACAAAAACTCAGAAGACTTATTACAAGGGATTTCAATGAAGCTTTTCAGGAGGTAGACATTCTGTTAACACCAACAACAGAATGTGAAAGCCTTACCTATGCAGAGTACAGGCAAGAAGATAATCGTACACATTGTGAAACACTTGATGTCTATACACAACCTTCTAATTTAGCAGGTAGGAACACATGCATTAATTTTGATTATGCTGGAATTGTAACCTTTGCAATCATGATGGCAAGCACATACGTGTGTGAGTGTGTTATTTATGTGTGTGATACCTTGCGTGTAATCACTATGATGAGAAAAAAAACATATGGATTTTATACTTTGTATGTGGATGCCGCATATTGAAATCAAGAATCCTGTTGTTTTCCTGTTAGAAGTCAAAGGTCAGAGTTCAAAACATGAAACCTTGAAACCATTATCTTAAGGGAAATATGGATGGAACTCATTCTTGTATTTGGAATTCCCAATGTGAGTAGATGAAACCTATTGTTCTGTAGAGGTAGCCAAAGGCCACTTGAGGTCAGCATAGGTCAAAAGATCAAAGCCAGGTAAACATGATATTTCAGTAAGTGAAACTTGGATTGATTTCATGCCTTGAATGTTGATGCCAATTATTGAGTAGATGGTACCTGTTATTTGCAGTGGAATTCAAAAGTCAAGTGAGATCATCAGAGATCAAAATGCAAAACCTTGTTAACATATCTCAAAAGAAACATCAGTAGAAACTTGTAAAATGCCCCATTTTGATATGAATTCCTTTGTTTGTAGTAGCAGTCAAAAGATCATTTTATGACAGAATAAGTCAAAATATACATAGCCTGTAAGCAATGTATCTTGATGGCTCTCATACCATGCATTATGTAGCTCCCCAGTGGCGTAGGAAGGTACTTTTGAGTAGGGGGGCTGAAGACTGATGGCCGGCCTGGGGGAGGGGTCTAAGGGGAGGAGGTGTCCCCCTCCCCTTTGGAATTTTTTTGCATTTCCAGGTGGCCTCAGATGCAATTTGGTGCAATATAGCACACTTCAACACCCACTCCATTTTGTAAAGAATTTTGCATTTTCACCCCTCCTTAGATGCAATTTGGTGCTTCAAATGAGATTTTTTTCTCATTTGGAAATGAAAAAGGGGTTTTCTGACTTGCGGAGCAGGGGGGCGGAACCATACTTCCGCCCCCCCATATTTTTCACTGGGGGGCTGACACCCCCCAGCCCCCCCCCCCCCCCCGGTTCCTACGCCCTTGTAGCTCCCTATTGAGCAGTTGAAGTCTTGTTATTAGTTGAGATTAAATGTTGCTTGAGGCCAACAGTGATCAAACTGTACAAATCTTGTAAGCACAGTATCTTAAGAAGTCTGTGATGTTCTTGTTCATAGTTTGAGATTGCTCCTTATCGAGTTCAAAATAATGTATCCTTTCGGTGGAGGTGCAGATATCAGCATAGGTCAAAATATGAAAAACACATTATTCAAAGACGGGAAATTGGTACTTTATATGTGCATGCCCCATACTGATTAGATGAGGTCTTTTCAATATCCCAAGATGACAAGTTTCGCTGTTGCTCCTTTTCTAGTTTGAGGATGGATGCCTCATAGAAATAGTTAAACAGCCTTAGCCCACTCTATGTAGTGGAGGTGAAAGGTCATTTTATGCCAACACACATCACAATTTGAAAACATGGTAACCTCAGTATCTCAAGACAGATCTGATTCTAAAGAAACTTGAAATCTCCATTTTTCTTTACTTTTCTGGTTGTTTGAGGATGTTTTTTATACACTTACATATATTTATTCTGTAAACTTGTATCATTTCAACATGTAAACTACTGACTGATACAGTTGTCAAACTTGTTTTCCATGTCTGATATTTTCCAGGCGTTCCAGCTTTGTCACTTCCGTCATACCTCTCCAGTAAAGGTTTGCCAATCGGACTACAGATGATTGCTCCATGCTTTCAAGACAAGAAGTTGCTTACAGTGGCTAAGTGGTTGGAGCAACAAGTTGCATTTCCTATGAATATACTTCATAGCCAAATTGAATCTTTCCTCTTGGGAAGGTGACATACAGACTTTGGTGGATGGATGTAAAGAATGAGAGGACTGGAGATTGGAATCAAGTCTTACAAGGGTTTCTTTAAGTGACACTAATAGGGCAGATTGGGGATGGGACAGTTGGGATTATGTTATTGGTTAGGGTTATGTGTTGTTTCATATCTTACAGTGAAGAATTGCAAGAAAGAATTGAAAAGGTAATAATTTGTTCTTTATTCTTGTATTTCTTACTCTTAAAACATTCTATAAAAGGTGTAGAAAGACTAACAAAGTAAAAAGAATTTTAGAAGTACTTATAGGACGGATATATAAACGACGTTTATGTAAAACCAAGGCACACTGGAGCATTATTCCACAAATAGGTTTCACTATTAAAAGTGAAGATTCAAATTTTAAGTAGCTCAAATATATATAATTCTTTGTCATAGCAAACAGCCTTATTAATGGTACATTTTGACCTATACATGTAATGTTGTTACATAATGGATACACCTCAAGCTAACTAACACATCTGTGTGGGTGACAAACATTTGTATGCTTCTAATGAGACAGCACTTACCACTTAATGATGTTTGATGCATTGTTTCCATTTGCAAACAGTTAAAATATATTGCTTTGTTATCTTTGCATTCCATGTGGATTGAAATAACAGCTTTCAGGTAACCATATCAAATTCAATGCAAAGTGATGCAGCAGCTTTAATGATTCACGAAGAAACTACATGATTAAAAAACTATATAGCATAAGCTAGTGCACTGCTTAACATGAGCATATGAAATGAGCATATAAATTACTTATCAGCAATCATACACTATGGTCTAACTTAAAGAAATGCATAATAGATGACAAGTATACAAGTATGTACAACAATGCCTTACTGGAAAAGAAACTGTTTGCTGACTGAATCCATTCAGACCATCGCACAGAGAGTGTAGTAACAAGTCATTCCTTTAGGTAAGTGATATCAGAAATGATCATACTCCAGTCATGTTTAGCCCGATACACATAATACAGTGACTAGGATAAGGACATTGAGGCCAGAACAATGCCACATTACATAAATAATAATGGATGCCCGTCACAGATATGGCTTAGAAAAGCAACAAGTCATTCCTTTAGGTAAGTGATGTCAGAAATGATTATACTCCAGTCAAGTTTTGCCCCATACACATAATACAGTGACTAGGATAAGGACATTGCTGCCAGAACATTACATAAAGACTAATGGATGCCCATCACAGATATGGCTTAGAAAAGCAACAATTTAACATTTCAGAAAGTATAAAGACCATGACACATTTATTTAATACCAAGGCCTTTGCATCTGGGAACATACACATTTAACTATAAGTTGAGCAACTAAGTGTTATGCATCTGCTTCACACCAAAACTTATGTATCATAGGGAACAGGCATGTTTCATTATTAAGTGAGTTACTAAGACCACAATGATCAGTCTAGTTGAAGCAGAACCATTCTATCAAACACATACACTTGCTTCTAGGGAACATACACATTTAACAATAAGTTGAGAAACTAAATTATGTAACTGCTTCACACCAAAACCAATGTATCATAGGGAACAGACATGTTTCATCATTAAGTAAGTGACTAAGACCACAATGATCAGTCTAGTCACAGCAGAACCATTGTATCAAACACATACACTTGACGTACATACACTTGAGATATGCTGCCGCATTCATTTCGTATTCATGTGAAGGGTTGCATTTGGTGTAAGGCCGCACTCGTGTAGTGTCATGTCCAGATTTTGATAAACTTGGTAAGGAAATGAAGTGACTAGTTCATAAGCTGGAGCTGATGCAGACCTACAAAAGATGACGTACAGATTAGTTGCTAACAAAGATTTAAATATTTAAACAATTAAAGGTTGAAATCAATACATCACCAATTGGTTTTTAACCTGAAATTTCATATCTACACTTTCACTCAACAGGTATACAGTATATTGTGTTTGAAAAGGTAATGGTGCAAAGATCAATATCTTTCAGTACCTACTAATAAACTAATATCAGAAATACACTTTTCATGAATATAATTAGCATGGTCATCATAGCCTTTCTCCATAACACAATGGTTTAATGTCAGCTGTACTACAATTGCCTCTCATACAGCCAAGCGTTCCTCAGCTTATATCTGACTAAGTCTGAGATATATCAGTTGTTGCAAAAAAAAAATTAAGATTGCTTGATGGAGCCTACAATACTTCCATGAGTACTAGCTGTAGTAACAGGTAGTTAAACATTAATAGCAGGAGTGGCTCTAATAGCTCAGCTGTAATGAGGGTTTAGGATATTCATCTCTTTATATAATCTCACCTGATCCTGTCCAGCTGATCCCTCAGATCCTGGATCGTATCCTCATATTTCATTTTGATTATGAATGTTTGGTCTCCCGTCTCTGACTTGACCCTTAGAGTAGCAATCATCGATTGGTCAGTCGATGCTCTCCCATCTTGATTTATTTGACGTTTAGTGTTGGCTACAACAGGTGTCTCTGTAACAGATGTATGCTGTGCTTTATCCTGTAACAGAATAATGATGTATGATTGGTCACCCAACTAAAGATTCACATAGCATGCAGCTATCAGACTGAATCACTAACATCTACATATAAGTGAGAGGAATAGTAAGTAAGTAAGTCAACTTTATTGAATCCCAGAAGGAAATTACATATCTGTGGTGAGCAATACAATGAATGATACAAAATACAAAGAACATTGATAATATACAACAGTTAAATGCAGTCTAAACAAAATATACACTAACTAGCTCCAACAGCGCAACTAAGTGGAACGGCCACCCCTACCTTGTGAAGTCCTTGTTGTGAACATTAATGGCAGTGCCTATAAAGGAAGAACGATGTCTATTTGTGTGTGACGTCAGCGACCTCAATCTACCGCTATGGGCAATGATACAACTGATTAGATGATTATGCAATGGGTGACTGTGATCTTTCCACATGGACAGCAGCTTGTCTCGTACACAACTCTCGTAGACCGAGGCCACTGACGGCAGACTCTTCCTAATAATTTTATTTTACCAGCACGTTTAATAACAACCAGAACCTTTATGCTGGTCTAAATGAATGTAACTTGTTTGCAGTAACCATCGGCCCACAAAACACGAAAGACTTTGGTAGAGGTGTTGGACACTGCCATATTAAGAACCATCAACTTTTAACACACACATGAGTTTCAGGTGACTATTGTGCTGTTGTGTAATTTAGAGTCTTCGAATCATTCTCTACAAGGACAGTTGAGTGATGTTAATCTGGTGTACTCTGTAGTTTTACAATACATCATCAGTAGGATCGAAGCCTTAGTTATCGTTGGAAACAACCACAGTTGCAGAATGAGAACCATGGAAAAGAGCATGGATATCACCATCACATAGTCAGTGGAATATTCTCATGGTTGTTTGGAGGGCAAAACTTAATTCAATCTAACTCACAGTATGTCTGCAGTAGTAGCCCCCCCCCCCCCCCCCTTTGCACCTAAAATAATATTACACTTTCAAACATTAAACATACAGAAATAGCTTAAACACCAACAAATCATATGACTAGCACTCTTAGAAGACATGACATTAACACTAACCATGAGGTTACTTGCTACACTTGATCTGATATCTATAACCTTGCCATCCTTCAGGACAGATGGAGGGAGCTTATTTAGAAATTGCTCCATTGACATTTGAATACCTGGAGGAGAGAGAACAAATCAAGGGGAAAAAATAGTTGTTAAGTTGTTTGCAATATAATAAATTCATCTACTGTGTACTTGTCTTTATTGGTTGATAAGAAGCTTATTTTGTATCTATAATTTCTATGACTAAATGCCAGTAACATTTTCCTTTATAGGCAAGATCATTTTCAATATATCATTATTTTATGAATTGCTTAATAACAAAGTGTGAAAAACTACAACAATGAAACAATCTAAATGAACTTTGTGTGATTCAGGGCCAACAGAACTTCTTGATGAGGAAGGAAAGCTCCACCCCTAGCCTGTTTTAAATAACACTAATATAATGACCAAATTACCCCCATACATTTCTGCAATCTTGTGTACACAAATGATCTAGAGCTAAAAGTAATATAATGATCTTGAGTGTTTTCAGTAGTTCTAAAGTAGCAGAATGGAAGGCGTAAACAGAAATAATGGTGTCAAACAATTTATTTGGTGGTTCACTGGAAATTCCTTGAACTTGTGCCAGTTGGGAACCAGTGTTATAACAATACACCCTGAATAAAGCATACAATTTAAGCACTATATTGGGTTGTGTTGGCAATAGAAAATGGCCACGCTAAAGAAGCTATTCAAGCAGCAGTAGAGTGTTGTGCACACTGGTTGGATTGTCTTGCAAAGTTGGTAATTTACCTATTTCTATTCGTTTTGGAGAAATTTATCACTGGAGGTTGAATTTGAAATCTTGTATAACATTTCCATAACAGAAAGTTTAGCAATTCCTTTTTTTAACTGCGACAATGAAAAGTTCTGAAATTGTTAGGCACTTAATTACCAGTGAGCAGGATTAACAGTTTCCATTTTGCAAACATATACCTTTAATCAAACTGTATTTTGTCTTCTACTTGCTAAATTATGATTGAAACTTCAGAAAATGTTGTAAGCATCAGTTTCTTTGTTTCATGGAAAGGAAGTGAATATTACTTCCCGAATCACTGGATTTTGTGCAAAAGGAATTTGGCATATCATGTTCCTACTCCTTTGCTTTATCCAACCTGCTACTAGAGTGCATCAGTATACTGATATACCAGGTATACCTGGTATTTCATTCATACCCATACCAACGGTATCGAAATCTGTCATAAACAAATATACCATAAATACCAGGTATACCCGAAACAAACCTTGAGTACCCGGTAAAAATAATACCCGATAAAAATACCAACCCAGATAATACACGCAAACTCGAAGAAATTCCCACTGCCACTCTTTATCGTGTGTAACTTAAAACTCCCCGTAGTCCCCAACTGTAAACATTCTTGCTGCACAATCTTAGCCCTTGCACTTGTTGCTTGTACTGTACCAGACAAAAGATCAACGAAGGGACACACTGATATGTTTCTTGCGTTTTCACCTTCAAATATGCTTTAAGCCTAATCGGCCAATCACAAGCACGGATGGGTTACATTTACGTGTGATAATTTGGAACAGTCTATGTACAGATGGGGGGAGGGGGAAGTGCAGAATACAGCACACCTGTTGGAGGTTTTGAAACACCTGTTTGGTACACAAGGAAAGGGATTGGATGGCACGTGTGTGAACATTGATAACAATACATGTATGGATTTTTGTCTAGCAAGGAATCTGCAGTTTCTGTTAGTGATGCAATGCGGTCTAAGAGAAACCCACGCTGGTAAAACATGCTTGACGTACTGTAGGTCTAAGACACACAAGTAAAATACAGACATTTTTTCATGCCCAGCTTTCTGTACCTACTGTCAGAGAGATCGGCAAAGTTTCATCTAAGTTTTAAAACAATCCATAGTAAAGTAATTGATGGGATAATCTGGTCTCAATCTCATAGGGCTGTGCCGTGTAAACATTTAAATGAACAAACTCAGTTTAGAATTATCTTATTATCATTTTTAAGTACCAAAATGATCAAAATTTGTGATATACTTCAATAGAGCAATTACCAACGAGTTAAATCTTACTTTTATTACCCGAAACATCATGCCAAATGCAAACACTTTTCCTTTAAAAAAAAAACCCACAACTTCTTCTGAAAAGAACCAAACTTTCTTCCAATCCTACAGATTATTGCATTTGTTTGAAAAAAAATATATCATAACAATCAACCGCAAAGTACAGGGTTAACAACACTCCATTACAGAGATTTTCATGCTCACTACTTTCACAATGCCACAGAGCTTTTGCGGTTCTAAGATGTCACTCTCTTTACAATTTCAAGAAAGGAATCCCCCAAACTTCTTTTTAACAGACCGCTACTTGACAAATGAAAGTCATTCCCTATTCCCATTGTATAATAATACCCACATTTTACTACGGCTAATTGCTTTAACTTCAGCATAGTTCTACAGTACTCGCAAATACAGTTTCCCACATAATGGTTCTAAAGAGTTCCTTTTCATGCCAGTAGTTTGTCAAATAGTAATAATCATAATTAGCAGTAATTTTTAAAACGCTTAAGCGACCACAAACATGGGTAAGCCTGCAAGGGCTCATGGATTACAACTTACATGTCGGGTGGCTTCCAATTCAACATCTTAACTCAAATTTGGAATCTTTCAATTTAGAAAGTCATTTCAGATAGGAAAACCAGAGATTGCTCTTGGATTAAAAATCCACCTTAATATGACCCGGCTGGGTATCGAACCCGGAACCTCACAATTGCTAAGCCTCATTGCTTCAAATGCCACCGCCTTTATCCACTCTGCCACAGCAATGCTCTAACAAGTTATTTTGGGAAGAAACCGATTCTGCGCAATAGGTATACTCATTCCCTTTTTTGTAAGTAGTAGTAGTAGCACTGTCTTCTACAAAATGTATACCGGTATATGTTTTTGCTTATACTGACGCACACTACCTGCTACTGTAGTGTATTATTGATCATAAACTATACGTGTTTTATTTTTCTACTGTAGCTAACATTGATTGGTGTGACATTATTCCAGATAAGCAATTCTAGCAGAGAAGTAAAGTACATTTATTACCTGGTGGTCTACTTGTCTGGTGAAAGGTTTTCGTTCCCTTGCCTTCATTAGTAACATCTGTATTCGTTGTTTTATCCAGGTTACTTGGCACAATCCTAGAAGGAGTATTTTCACCGCCCAATAATTGTCCAATGCCTGGAAAATGTTCTCTTGACCTTGAATCTTCAAATAGTGTATCTCTCTGGTCATTCAACTGTGAAATTAAACAAACATCCACACTAGGAACAAACATGACATGGTTACATCTGACATACATGTAACAAAGAGTGATCTAGATTCCTGCATCAGTATCAACCTGCGAAGTATGACATGGTGATACATCTGACATACTTGTAACAAAGAGTGATCTAGATTCGTGCATCAGTTTCAACCTGCGAAGTATGACATGGTTACATCTGACATACTTGTAACAAAGAGTGATCTAGATTCCTGCATCAGTATCAACCTGCAAAACATGACACAGTGATACATCTGACATACATGTAACAAAGAGTGATCAATTCCTGCATCAGTATCAACATTCTTGGTCTAATTATGTAATTAATATGAGCAAATTATACAGTTTAAACATGGCCTTAATCCACCAATCACAAAGGAAGTCAACTATAAACTGACCTAGAGCTACTCACATATACATGTTAATAATGAGGTTAACATTAAAATATATACAAAATGTGTATTTTTTCCAGGGTTATCTTAGTTTGAAATAAATATTAGAGGATAATTGAACAGTATGTCACTATCAATACGTATCTATACAAGTTGAAACAGATGCTAGATAATGTGGAATAATCTATATATCTGAAATCTTCAACAAGTATGAGAGCTTAAAATTAAACTAACTTCAATCGGCACACCATCTGGGTACTTCTTTTGCAGTTCTGATGGAAAGAAGCCATCCATAAGGTCTTGAACACATTGCTGCAACAAAAGTTTAAAATGTCTATAATTTCTAATTGTATATGATATTGTAAAATAGCAATCTGTATCCATCGTTGGAGAGACACAGAGAACTCAATAGAATCTGTTCCACCTAATTAATCATGGAAGGGTAAATAGATAGCATGTTACAATTAGCAAAACAATGACTTTTATGAAATCATTAATCTGAACTATTGAAGTTGGATAATTGACACAGAGCATGTTGCTACCAGCCCCATGATAGGTTGTATGACAGTTAGCATGCTGAAGCAATTAATGACCAGTTTCCAGAAATGTTACATCAAATACCAACGGGTCAAAAAAAAGCCAGTGTTTGATCAAACTTAGACAGTTCATGAGATATTTGCACCAAAAACCAGCAGAAGGTAATTACTGATTGTATTCAAATTTGATGACCAGACATTACACATTTAATGGTATAAGACATGTGCAAAACTAGAAAGTTTATCACTTGTCTTTACTCCAGGAAATGAAAGTTGACAGGCTATTTATGTGCAATGATATGTTATTAATTGTACTGAAAATGTATCACAATTATTGCCAACTATTGCGTGTTTGCTGATCTCATCTGAAGTGCATATATAAATATGGAAGAGAAGAAGTGAAGGTCTACACACGTACTTGAGTTTCTTGGTTCTCAAAAGAACGAAAAGGTCCATTAAACATGAATATACCATTGGCATATATAGTCAGTGGTATGGACTCCTTGGTTGTAAGCTTTGCCCCTTTGACAGTGTGTTGAACTTTTTTCTCTCCCTCTCCTCCAAGGACATTTAGCTCTCTTACATTCTTGACAATTTTGTCAAAATCAACATGAAAGTTTGTACTTCCGGCAATGGACAAATCTGTGAATAAGAATTGGACATAGGTATGAGAGGTAATTCATAATTTGTGATCCACAGATAGTATGAAAGAATGAGTGGTGGGGTACTAGATGGTGTAGATGTGCCATCTAAACTTTCACATGGGGCTGGAGAAGCAATCCTGACAAGATGGCCATCAAGCATATCACTGCAGCACTACTGGCTAAGTTTGTTCCAGGCTAACTTTTATTTAGATCATCTAGGCATGAAAGACTTTCCTATTGCTTTAGAAAGCCCTTCAAGCTGTTTCACATGTCTTTTTAATACATACCAGGTCTCCAAACATTTTCCCCCACATCAGCTAATTCTTCATAAACACCAGCCACCTGGGAATGTGAGGAACCAACAAAGACCATCCCATAATCGGCAAGAAAGTCCTGTCAAGATGTAATAAAAGTATGAAGTTAATATGCTGATGTCCCATGAAGTTCACTTAATATTGGAGAATATTAAAGAGTATTAGAATCTATACCCTATTGACTAAATATATGAAAAACATGGGTCAATGATTTAGACTGTCCCTAATCTTTGACTTACTGTACCATAGTTTGAGGCATACTTTTACCTTTTTACACAATGATTCACTTCATACCTAAGATAATTAGAGGCATTTAGGAGACACAAACACATCCACCATTATTATGTAATCTCCCTACATATAATGAGATATTGTACTTCACCCCACATCACAAATGTGAGGAAGTGTGTGAGTGAGTGACAGCATGAGCAAAAAAATGTGTCCTGAACTCTTCCTAGTCCAATCAAGTTAAAACCTGGTGGGTAGGTGCCTGAACATGTAAACTTGTTCCCAGGGATTGGTAATGTCATAGGTCAAATATCAAAACAACTCAAACTTAGTGTTTATCATTTTCTGCATGTCAACATGTTGGAAAAGGCATTTGAAAATTTTTTGAAATGTTGATAATGATGAGAAAAATTTGAATAGGACAGATTTAGGTGTTTAGGGTCAGGGTCAAATGTCAATTGAGTTAAAAGGTAAAATCTGCTTAAACTGCGAAAACGTGTGTCGAAAACTCCTAGACCATATGTCCAATCACGTACAAACTTGGTGGGTAGGTGACTGCCCATCTACTGTTAACGCATGCCTGGGTGATTGGTGATGTAAAAGGTCAAATACCCAAAACTATTTTTAGCCATTTTCTGCTTGTCATGTTGTAAAAAGTCATCAAGTCACAAGTATATAGAGAATAATGGGACAAATTTTAGAATAGTACTTATATAGTTGTTAAAGCTCAATGTAGATCCATTCCAACATAGAAGAGATGACATCTTCAATTCCATGGATTGCCATCTTGTTGGTCTTTGTAATAGAGATAACTGTCAGATAACTGCCTCAAATAGCAAAGACAAATCTTATTCCATATGTGAGATATCACAGAGTGGTTCTTCACACACAAGCATGAAGACTTGCTCAAGTCTAAATATGATACCATCTAGCCACATGCGCTTCAATTCTGAATGTTTTTGATTCCTTGCTGGAGGCAAAGACCTATACAGTCAGGTTGGCGTGTGCGTCTGGGACACTTGTTTGGGTCTGCGATAACTCAACAACTGAATGATGGATATTTGTAATACTTGCCATGTAACTGTACTATAATGAGAAGGTTTTCCCTATCATTTTGGCGCTGACCTTAGGAATATTAATGAGCTACTGGGGTCAAACATAAAAATCTTTACATTGCAATATCTCTGCAACCTTACGTCTGATTGTAACCAAACTTGGTATACAATTGTTGGTTAATAGCTGGTACATGTATGCTTACTTTTTTGGGGACCATCTTCCCCCAAAAAAATTCCGGGCCCATTTTTGGGCTGGGTGGGCCCATAGTTTATTTTCACCCCAAACGTTTTTTGAGACACATTCTTTGGGCCCGAATTTGTTGGGCCCAATATTTTGTGACCATTTGGGACCACATTTTCTTTACACTGCTATAACTCCACAACTGTAGGCCTAATTCAGATTGTAGCCAAACTTGGTTTACAGTTGTTGGAAAATAGCTGGTATATATATGCCTAATTTGGGACCATCTGGGCCCCAAAAATTTCAAGCTTATTTTTGTGCCAGGTGGACTCAAATCTTGTTTCCACCTCAAATGCATTTTGGGATACATTCTTTAGTCCCCAATTGTGGGGCCATTTGGGCCCACATTTTCTTTACATTGCAATAACTCTGCAACCTTAAGTCGGACTGTAACCAAACTTGGTATACAGTTGGTTAATTGCTGGTACATGTAGGCCATCTGGGCCCCAAAGACTTTCACACCCATTTTTGGGCTGGGTGGGCACAAACTTTATTTCCACCTCAGATGCATTTGGGACACATTCTTTGGGCCTGAATTTGTGGGGCTCAATATTTTTTGGACCATTTGGGCCCACATTTACAAAAAGAAAGTAAAAGGTTTCACATCCTACTGACATTATAACATATCACAAGATATCTCACAAACAGAACAAGATATTGCTTAGTTGTTCCTCACAATGATCTTTTCCATAACTAAGTTTGAGGCATCTCTTAGGCCTGAATCCTCACTGTACAGTGACTACACCCACTAACTGCAGAAGTCTATAGGCCTGTGTCCTCACTGTACAGTGACTACATCAACTAACTGCAGAAGTCTCTCGGGCCTGAATCTCCATTGTACAGTGACTACACCAAATAACTCGAAAAGATGTCTCATAGGCCTGTGTCCTCACTGTACAGTGACTACATCAACTAACTGCAGAAGTCTATAGGCCTGTGTCCTCACTGTACAGTGACTACATCAACTAACTGCAAAAGTCTCTCGGGCCTGAATCTCCATTGTACAGTGACTACACCAAATAACTCGAAAAGATGTCTCATAGGCCTGTGTCCTCACTGTACAGTGACTACATCAACTAACTGCAGAAGTCTTTCGGGCCTGAATCTCCATTGTACAGTGACTACACCAAATAACTCGAAAAGATGTCTCATAGGCCTGTGTCCGCATTGTACAGTGACTACATCAACTAACTGCAGAAGTCTCTCGGGCCTGAATCTCCATTGTACAGTGACTACACCAAATAACTTGAAAAGATATCTAATAGGCGTGTGTCCTCATTGTACAGTGACTACATCAACTAACTGCAGAAGTCTCTCGGGCCTGAATCTCCATTGTACAGTGACTACACCAAATAACTCGAAAAGATGTCTCATAGGCCTGTGTCCTCACTGTACAGTGACTACATCAACTACCTACAGAATTCTCTTAGGCCTGTGAGTACATTGATCAGTAACTAGTTTGATCATTGTTCTTGTAACATGAATACCTCCATCTCCTTTATTTGGTCCTGTAGCTCAACACACTTTGTTTCCAATTCCTTTAGCTTCTGGGTGTTGTTTTCTTGGTGACCTATGGGGATAAGACAGAATAATCTTTACTTTTCTGCAACGGCTTGTCCATGGAATGTGCTTAGTTGCTATTTGATAGTTTAAATCACAGAATTCAAGAGGAAACACCGAAACAGCATATCTTGTACTAATGGTATGAAAAATACATATCAAGTGTGATGACTGTCTTTAATCCTCTTGTATTATTGTATTAAGAGTTTGCAGATTAAAATCCAAGATGACATGGGCTTGCCTGTTACTTGATCATCCCAGGGGTCAACTAACAAACTTACTCAATCTAAAATACATACTCTAATCTAAAATACTCCTATCCGGAATACATACCCCATATTAAATGAATATCCATCTAAATTGCATTCTCCTTAATGCATACTCCTATCTAAAATACATATTCTTGCTACATATTCTTGCTATACATACTCCATCTAAGATATATACTCCAATCTAAAATGCATATTCCATCTTAACTGCATTCTCCTATCAAAAATGCATACTGCCATCTACAATACATACTCCCATTTTCCTATTTAAAATACATACCCCCTCTAAATACATACTCCAAGCTAATATGCATACTCCTTCCAAAATACATACTTCATCTAAATACATATTCCAACTAAAATGCATACTCCCATCTAAGATATATACTCCCATCTGAAAGACATACTCCATCTACATTGCATATACTCCATCTAAGTACAAACTCCCACACAAATATATACTTCATCTAAACTACATACTCCATCTAAATACATACTCCCATAAAAAATATATACTCCCATCTAAAACACATACTCCATCTCATTTACATACTTCCAAATAAAGTGCATACTCCATCTAAATGCTAACTCCTTCAAATTTGCATACTTCATCTAAAATACATTGTTCCATCTAAAACATTTCTCCGTCTAAAATACATTATGGGTGCATGAAGCCATGCGGAGAGTCCGCTCCCTATCCACATCTACATTGAAGGTCAAATAAGGAAGAGATTGCGACGATAAGCTCCCTCTGGTTGTTACTTTCCACCCAAATCTTCCTCCTCTTTAGCAAATCACCTCTAACAACCACACCATTCTCCTTACTTCAGATAGACTCCAACGAGCCGTCCCTGAAAAACCCATCATTGCCAACATACATCCATGCAATCTACGGGACCTTTTCGTACATGCTGCTGTTACACCTCTAAATTCTAACCCTACACCCATTCAGCTTGGTACTTTCAAAAGTGATCGTACCTCAAGATGCATCATCTGCAGTGACCACATTGTTGAATCCAATTCCATCACCAGCCACAGCACCCAACTCACACACAAGGGTAAGGGTCACACCTCTTGCACAACCACAAATGTCATCTATCTGATCTCTTGTAGAAACAAGAAACCAAAACCACCCTCAAGAAGTGGTTCTATGGTCACAGATCCACAGTCAACACCATGAAGACTGAGACCCCAGTTGGAGAACACTTTAACCTTCCCAACCATACCATTAATGACATGTCCCTACAGGGGATTGAATCCTTAGGTAGCCGTCCTGACCTAGTACAAATCAGCAGAGAGAGACTGTGGACGCAACGCCTTCGCACCACTCAACGTCATGGACTCAACGATCAGGAAGGACATGACTAACCTTTCTTCTGCTCCCCCCCCCCCCTCCCCATGTTCTCCCTCTGTCACCACTCTTCTCCTAGCTGTCTTCACCTTTTCTTCTCCACACCTTTCTTTCTTTGTCCTTCTCTGGTTTACTCCCTACCCTCTTCCCTTAATCTTTTCTTTGTCCCTCTTCAGTTGATCTCCTACCTCTCCTCTTCCCCTGTTGGATTCTTTCCTCTCTCCACTCTTTGTTAACTAATCCTCTTACATCAATAATTTTGTGTTCACCCTGCTCATTAACCTATCTGTTTTCTGTGCTTGTAATTTGTCCCTTGTATTTTCTGTTACTTGTCATTCAGCCTCTGAAGAATATCTTGCTAGGATCAAAACGTCAGGCCCACTTACTTTTACACATTTTATTTTATTTTAAAATATATTAGATGTTAAAATTAAATAATATGGCAGAATTATAAACTACAGTACTTGTTACTATGCAATAATTTCGAAATAAAAGCTCACTGCTCACCCATACTTGAATACTTTTCTTTCAGCTTCACTTTTTCTTGAAGAATCCCAATTTTCTTGTCCTGTTATGCAAGAAATGAAAAGTTAACTTTGTATCCCAACAGAGGTTTTTTATAATGGGTATATAATTCATACATGTGCAAAACTTCAAATCTAGTCTGGATCTGACTGCATTACACTGGGATAACTGGAAGTTCTGCACAAGAAAATCTCAAATTTTAAAAATATTTCACCTTCTGTAACCACACACTGGTATGAACAGACAACTCATTATATCTGGAAAACTCAGCTCAGGGAAAAACTTAGGGAGAAAATGTAAATCGGAGAATGTTCACAAACATTTCAGCCAGGGTTATTGCAACAGTAAAAGCACCATTAGCTGTTGGGTTAAAAAATAAATGACATTTAATCATTAATTCATGGTTGCTTCGTTTCTACAGTAGTTAGTTTGGCAGCAGCCATACTTCAAGATCTAAATTCAGACATTTTTGGTTAGTTTTAAGCTGAAAAAGACTGCAAACCTTGTAATGCAGGCTACATAATGCAATGTCTAAGCATTCACAGAAGATAAAGTTCTTCTGTTATACTTTAGCACTTACATGTCTAGTTAAATCATTTTACTCACTTTTTCTATAACTTCTTTGGCATAAAGTTGTACTTGGAGTTCTAGTTTGGCTATCTTGTTCATCATTCCATTCATAAGGTCAAAATCTGAGGGCGCTGCAATATAATTGGAAAAACAGAAGTGATACAAGTATGTCATCAAACATCAACCATTGTCATAGATGCTTTATTTGCAGATGTAATCTTACAGCAGAAATCCCACAACATCATATTGCTGCAACTATTTAATGTCGTGTTAAGCATATTGATTGATATGCTAAACTAGAACTTTATATTATAATGACACCCTCTTCATGCTAACAGAAACTTAACGTTATTTTTTTGGTGATTTCGTATATTTCAACAACACCAAAGAAGAAATCAAAATAACTCAAATGCATTCTTCGATCACATACATTTTTCAGTTTCTTTCATTGTTATAAAGTTAAGATGGCATTTTTCTGTGAGAAATTATTGTGGCCAAATGTCTTGAGCAAGCAGTTAAAATTGACCACTGGACATTTATTTTAATAAGCCATAAATTGCTGTGAGAAAATTCCCATGTTGGCACCAGCCTTTTCAAGCCTTTAGTTTGTAACTAGTTGCACAATAATTCCAGACTTACACTATAACTTGTCCATCTTGAAAGCTATAACCACAATATCCCTATATTACTAATTCAACAGAAATAATGTGGCACAAGAGGCATGACGTAAGTGCATCCAAGCCAAATGTCTATACTGATTTTTAGTAACAATTCATAATTTGTAATAACAAATATACTTTTATTGGCATGTCACTAAAAGGTGTTCACAGGATAACAATTACCCGATAACTAAGTGGGAATCTGTACTGTTTAATTATATAATCCTATCTTTTTAGTGGGACGCAATCAAGTCAACAAGGTTTTCCTTAATTTGACGTCTGTTGACCTTGTGATTGACTCTGCCACTATACTGAACATTCAAATAACTATTAAAACCATCAGCAATAGATACTTCAGAGCATAATAGAGGACTTTACTGTACTAACAACATGAAACTACTTCGTTGCTCTCAGCCATTGCATTTCTATACAGTTCATCTGTTCACTTTAATGAGCTATCCAGGAAGACTCACCCGAGGCAGCATCTTGTCGTTGACCATCTAACTTTGGTAAGTGGGGCCGCCCTCTCAGAACTGATGAATCACTCTTACTGCTCTGTTGGGATGGAGATCGTAGAACGTCATCCAGTATTTTATCTGTGACTGCAAAGAAAGATTAAAATATCATTCTGTTTATGCACTAAACCACAGAACTACAACATACAGGATTACATCAAACATTGGCATTTATTTTACATGTTACAGAATAACTGCAAACAAGACTTTCAGTGCATGTTGCATTCTAGTACCAGTCACATCTTCTTGAAACTTCTTGTTGATGGACTATCGCATGTGCAAAAGAAAATCATCCTTTCAAGTTAAAGGTGAAATGCTGTTTGGATGCACAATGCTTTAAAAGTACTTAATAACTTCTTCGATATTCTTACATATATAAGGGTATTTTGTACTCATAACACCCCACCTTAAGACAACAGTATGTATGAAAGTACAGTTAAAGCACATTTTTGCAGCATGTTTTGTTACTAATGTAATCACAGATCTCACATGGTTATTGTTATAGCTACCTGTGACACAACTGGAAATGCTGCTTACAATTTCTAACCTGTTTTGTACAAACTTTGCAAATTTGACATATCTATTTTGCATTTTATAGCTACCTGTGACACAACTGGAAATGCTGCTTACAATTTCTAACCTGTTTTGTACAAACTTTGCAAATTTGACATATCTATTTTGCATTTTATGAATATCCAGTATTAACTGTAAAGGAAGTGTCTGAGAGAGAAAGTCTTGAGTATGACTACAATCAATCATAAACAATATGTGACAAATTCATTTAGTTGACAAAATCTTTGAGGCTGTGATAGTTTGATCATTTGCAATCTTATGTTGTTTGGTGAAACTATATAGAATCAGACTCAAAAGCTGCTTTAAAGTCTCAATACGTGTTTGCTGATGAATTTCAGAAAACAAACTTCCAAAGTAGATTCAATGTTTCTCATTCTAAATGCACTCTGACCAGGTGGGTTTAATGGAGAAAAGCTGTCGCAATCGAAAGAAAGAAATTTAATTTCTGTTGCTCTTATGGCGCTAGCGATTTACCGTAAAATCACTGCCACCTCCCATGTCAGCATGTTCATTACACAAATGTAAACAAAATGGTCTACACATGCAGCCCGATCAAGATTATAACGCAGTCCTATACTCGTATCGTCCAATGTTTACAATTCCACGGAGGAAATGTCTGAAAACACCTGTTTATTCATTGCAATGGAAGGAAATGACACAGTTTTGCAAACTACATCAGTAAGACTGAGAGAAAGATACTATTCAAGAGTAGGGACCTACCAAAGACAGGCTAGCCATGAAAGTGAAAGTACAGTAGTCGTAGGGCTAACGGTCGTAAACAAACAGAGATTTGATTGGCGCATGATCTGTTGGGTGGAGCTTGCAAATTTTGATTGAAGTTTGTAGAACTTTATTCAGCTCAAATTTTTTGCTCAAAATTGTCAACGACAGATAACTCTGTAAAAATAGTGAATATTGATATAGTTGCATAGAACGGAGTCATTTTTACTGATCCTTTAGTGCAGTAAGCTGGAAAGGTAAAAATTAAAATTTGGCAAACAAGTACTGTACTGAGACTTTAAGGAGTAATTAAACATTAAAACTGTTAAAGGCATCAGATAAATCAGGCCGAGTATCAGAGACACACTGAATGAAATTAGAGACAGCAATTTGAATGTAAGGAGGAGAAGGACTGGTGGCATTATAAAAGATATGCAGGTTTGTCAAAAACAAAACATAAATTTAACTACATTTAATAATAAATGTACACTTTAAAACACAAATTACCACAGTTTCTGAAACTAATAAACATTTAAGCTAATTGTTACAAACCCTGATTAATATTTTATTTGATTCAAAAACAAATATTTGAGGATTGCTACTCATTGCCTCTGCTTCAAATCAACTTACTTGACAGAGATGAAGAATTTCTGAAAGGAGCTTGCCTCTTCCTGATGGAAGTGAAAGGAAAACAAAATATGATGAACATTATGAGAGTCAACTGCCTGTCAAAGCTATAACCCCACA
Source organism: Apostichopus japonicus (assembly GCF_037975245.1). Taxonomy (NCBI): domain Eukaryota; kingdom Metazoa; phylum Echinodermata; class Holothuroidea; order Aspidochirotida; family Stichopodidae; genus Apostichopus; species Apostichopus japonicus. The sequence goes on from NC_092581.1 coordinate 6,514,841, forward strand.
GGGAGTGGGAAAAGGAGTCAGGTATGATTGAGAAAGTAATTTGGAGAATTATTTTACAACAAGACTGAAAACCAAATCTTCCAATCATTCTAATCAACACTGCCTGTTCAGTCTAATGATTTGACAAGAGCAAAGATTGTTTTGGCTGAAACTGGATTTTTACAGTTACAGTAGTACAGTACCTCAGGATTACTAGTCCTGTACTATACCTACTGAGCTATCCAGTTGGTAGTGATCTTTACATAGCTAATTTATTTGCTAGAGATGCCAGTCAGAATCCAAAGTACTACGAATAACATTTAACCAGGGACAACACTCAATACAACCCACAAAGCTGCAGGGAAGAGATTTCAAGATCACTCTAATATTTTAGTACTGTACAATAGTAGTCTTCTACATGTCATTCTTTCTAAAGACATATTAATATGCACTGACAGCAGTCCTTCTATAAAAATTATAGGATTTAAGCATTTAGGGGATCTTTTAATCAAATTAATGGACAATATACTGTAGGCAAGACACCAATGTTGGGCAAATGTACTACACAGGACTGGTTCAGGACAATAGAGTTTAAGATTAGGCAAAATCTGAGCATAAATCTAAACTGTTCCATGCTTAAATCTTCTCCTTATATTTACTCATACATAACATGTATTCTGTAATCACTCTAAAGTGACTCATTGTGACTTTAAGTCAACTGCTGACTCAGGCATTGTTTACTTGATTTGCCTACTGTGTTGACTTGAGATAACTTAAACCTGTGTTTAACCTGACTTAACTTGTCAAATAAGTTAAACTCAACCACACTTTCACTTGAATTCAGAGTTACATCAAAGGTGGTAAGTTACAAAAATAACAATAAGTAAATTACAATCACAACATGCTGTTGGAATTCAAAGTATGTTATTAAGTTGAAATTATAAAATAACAAAATGTGTAGTAGCTAGGCCCTTCTTTGAACTATTACATAACAATGCCCTAACATCTATCTCTCTCTCTGTTAGAGTACATGTAAGTTCCAACCACTCATAAACTCACCCAAGACCAGGTAATGGTGTTCTTTTCCCTTTCTTCAAATTAGCATTAGGACCACTCATTATATTTCATTCAAGTATCCACTTCCCACAACAAAGGTAAAGCTGTGGGAGAGAAAGAAAAAAAAATATGCCTTAAAAACTAAATCAGCAAGTTATTTGATAATTACAATTTATACAATGTACATATTAATGTAAGGAGCCTGATGTTACTTTTATTCCATTACTCAGGATGTTTCAGATCCTCATACAAGCTGTTTCAACATCTGAGGTACAAGGGTGCATCGGTATAAGCAAAAACATATACCAAATACCTATATACCGGCTGAGAAATATCTGGTTGTACCTTGTATACCAGGAATTTTTGCAGAACAGCTACTTCCAGCATTAACTGTACTGTCAAACACTAGCATGAACCTTATGGAAACTACCTACAAATGTATTTGTGGTTTTATGACAACGATTTTCCCATCTATGTTTTTTGCTGTTGCAGCAACTTATTTAAAGATTCGATTAAAATGAAAATAAAGTACAAAAAAACAGTGTTGTTTACGTGTCTTTCATTTCAAGTTAGACCATATTAAAAGTATTATAAACTTACAGTACTTTTATCTAACACTCGTCCAGCGATTGGAATATCATTTCCCTTCTAACTTTACTGTACTACTATATTACACTATTTAATGGTTTCCTATGAAAACCATTGTATTGGAATCTGGTAGGCCTTACTTGTCATTCCTTGATCCCTGTCACCCAGTCTCAAACCAACCAAAAGAAAGATGGGCCTACATGATCTACTGAATGTAATCAGCACTGTACTGTGTGTAGTACTAGCACAGGTACAGTATGTGTACCCTGCCTAAACAGTTACAGCACTGCCTTAACAGTGTGAACATACAGTACACTCTACTGCGGAGCCCACTCCGACCACAAGCAGTAGCATATAATCGGTATGGAACTTACAAGGTAAATATTCGGAGAGTAATGCGCAGATTCGGTATAAGAATGATCACACCAGGTAAAGGTACTTTGAAGGTTGTGCGCAGAATGGGTATTCATATTGTAGAAGACAGTGCTAATACTCCTAACAATAAACAGGTATGAATGTAAGTAATTTATGCAGAATCGGTTTCTGCCCAAAATAACTTATTAGAGCATTTGACAAACTATGTGCGTGAAAAGGAACTGGAGAGAAAAGTTTGGCGGGAAAAACTGCTTGCGGAATGGTACAACTATGCTGAAGTTTTTAAGCAATTAGTCGTCACAAACTGTGGGTATTATTATACAACGCGAGTGGGGAATTAATTTGTCTATCCCTTCCCTGACCTTTTGTCCAGTTACTGTAGCTGTCTGGCTATGTGGTATGCTTTATCTATGATGAAGATCTGCATATGGTTTGTACACATACAGTACAAGCAACAGGTACAAGGTACTAAGATTGTGCAGCAAGAATGTTTACAGTTCTGGACTACGGGGAGTGGTAATGGTACACACGATAAATAGTAGCAGTGGGAATATCGTCAAGTTTGCATGGATTATCTGGGTTGGTACTTTAATGGGGTACTATTTTTACCGGGCACTAAAGTTTTGTCAGATATATCTGGTATTTTCGGTATATTAGTTTACGACAAATTTCAATACTCTTGGTATGTGTATAAATGAATACCAGGTATACCTAGTATATTGATATACCAAGCACCCTATTAGGGACTAATAAAAGATCATGAGATGTAACATAAACATAACATATACGGTAACTTCGAATGCCCCTAAAATTTGCGTACTGTGCTATACATGTAGCTGCACTGATAGACACTATAGTTGCTGTGTACATACTGTAGGTCAAATTGTAACCACTTTTTCAATGCAACATTAATCGACAAAGCCTTAACAGAAAAGCCAAAATGCTGTGCAGTGAAAACATCAATTTTGTGTTTTGAGATGTTTCTTTAATTATTTCACATGTCTAGCTGAGTTATACAAACTAAAATGCATACGTGAAGTTAGGGTAATTTTTCCTTGCTTCTAGCAGTTTGATTCCTGACCTTTAACAGTATAATTCTTTCTATTTATGGCAAATTTTGGTCAGAAAACTTCAGTCTCTCATAGCAAAAATCTTCATGGTTAGGATACAGATAATATCAGGTGCCACGAATTGCCAACTTATCAGCTATCCAGTGATGGGGGGAGTTTAACTAGTAAGAACTTCTACAAGCACTTCGAGAGCACATTACCTAAGATACAGTATACTGTGTGGCAAACGATATGAGCACCACATATGGCCGAACAGTATGTCTAGGGTGTAGCCTACTGTACTCTTGTTATGACCCTATAGTATGAACAGCCTACTGTAGTGGGTCTTTCTTTTTTACAAAGCTATTTTCCCATATCTATTTGCTGTACTGCCCAGAGAACGTCCCTGACATCGCTAATTTCAATCGATACTAGGGTCTTGAACATTTCTCACAAGCTATCTTATGTTTGCCTTTGATTTTGGTAGATTTGCTTCGGAAATCCGAAGAAGACAGGTTTGTTCCGTTGTGCCCACTTACCCGAAAATGTTTATTCAAGCCCTCCCTCCTGCAGTCACCCAGTTGGAACAATTTTCTATACAGCTGTCATGTCCCACATCAGAACACTTGTAATGTCAGTATGAGCAGTATGAATATCATGTTTCTATCACAGAGACGTTAGGAATTGTTTGAACTGTCAATACAGGTGCTTTGAAGCATGATATATGGGAGGACGGTTTAGAGGTGTTAGCATTAGGAAATTGTCCCAACTGGCTGCAGCAGTGAACATGTTCACTGATTGCAATCACTTCACCTTATATCGGTTTGTACACTGTGAGACAGTTGCTTATATAGCTGTGGAAGAAACATGATCTCAGAGTCAAATGACATGCAATTTTGTAACTGAAGTGAAGTATGACTATGATTATGAATGAAGATTATGTGGTTTGCATAAGTTCAAGCCCATCTTTGGAGAAATGTCCAAGACGTTTGTAACGGACAGATCTTCGGGCATGTAAAATGCAGTTGGCAAGCACATTCGTGATAGGCATAAACGGACTCTGAGGCATGTATGCACGCGAGAAAAAGAGTATTACAAGCGACTTGGCCAAGACTAAGCCTACTGTAGCATTTGTGTGGGCCTAGTCTTGACCGTAGTAAGTGTCCTTATGACTTACTGATAATGTCAGGCCTTCAGGCTGCTAAGCATTGTAAAGTCATACTCATCAATCCATAACTTTAAATGTTTAACCGGCTAATTGCAATACTGTGGAATGGAATACAGTAACTGCCAGCAAACTTACACCGTGAAAATGGTTGATCACTTCAGCGCACTGACAAGATCGAAACAACTTGTTTACAAATGCTGGGCAACAGAGGTCGAAGGTTACTTTTGAAAACGTAAACATGCTTGACTTGCTAAAGTCTTCTGCCTCTAACGTCAGACCACAGAATGTAATTACCTATACTGTACAGTGTACTTGTACTAGTGCTACAGCTCTGCGTTTATGCTCAGTTTCATCTGGATTTGGATCTCAACAACAAAACGCGACTGAGGCCTCGAAACCTTGACAACATTCATTTACTTCTCCAATTATCCTATTCCCCGTTAGAGCTACAGAAGTTATCATGTTATGGTTCTGACCTGGTTTTCATCCATAATACGCGACAGATGAAGCTTAATGGCAAAGGGAAAAATGGATCTTTCCAGTTCATCTGAAGTATCGTCAAACTTTATTTCCAGCTTCCAAACACCTGTCAATAATGTCAAATTTGATTGTCAACTTGCAGAAAATTTTGGTTATGTTTATACCGCTGAATCAGTCAAAGAGGTCCAAAATAGATGGCAAGCCTTGACTTCATCGAAGTTTGTATGCATAAAGACAACCAAGGGTTATGGCAAAAATGGTATACACAGAATGACACAAATCCTCAATAAGTTCTGGATACAGTGTTATAAGCTTAGGCTAGTATTAATGTAGTTTATGGCATAGAAATGTCAATTTCTAAGGCATAAGGCTAATTATTTATCACAAATTCTTATTGTGTGTTTATTTAACAAATATTATTATGGCATGGTGGAGGACAATAGCTTTGACGAACTATCGGTCGCCATCATAAAACGTACCAAGTAAAAGTTAAAAAGCCTTTTGTCAATATGCTTTTGATCAGGAAAAAGGGTTCTTTATTGACAGAGCAAGTAAATAGCACCATCCTTATTTAACCTATGAAAATTACAATAAGTACCAGTGCATAGCTTATTTAACCGGTAATCAGTAAGAATAGCTACTGTAGATCGATCGCGAGCTCTCACCATTACTTAGTTTAAAGGGTGTGAAGACTCTCGCAAAAAGAAACGTCTAATGCCGGTAATTTGACCTAGTTTTGAATGAGGTGTAACAGATTTGTTAAACACCACCATCAATCCCAGAAAATACACACACTGCTTGCTACCGTCAGTAATAAGACACTAGTGTACAATCAGTACATACAGCTACGGTCAATACCCACAGCACAGTAACATAACATAACATAACAATTAATATTTATATAGCGTATACAAACGATACAGCGATGGACATCTCAGGTCCAGCTAATGATAACAATTAAGGTATCACGTTTCATTACTGTCTGCATAGCGACACGAACAAAACGTCACTTGCAAGCAACAGAAAGTTAACTTTTTCAGATGGCCGCACTCGGTTTGGGGCGAGTCTTCAATGCCTTTAAGCCATCTAATTGAGAGTGTCATGAAATACATGGTTGGCTCTAACTTGCATATTAGACCAAAAATCTCTCCAAACTTGCCTTCCTGCGACAGAACTCTCTGTTTTCCTTTTGGTTACTTATGTTAGACAAGCAAATAACATAGATATGTAGGCAAGTTAACATTCATGTGTGATTATTTTGTGTGGGCAGTACTTTGTAAATACCATATCAAGATAGCAAATATTTGCTGATCTATATGACATGTGGATTTTTTAATAAATACAAGAACCCTCTTTCTAGGATATGGAGATAAAAATTATTTGAGGTCAACATAGGTCAAAATGTGCAAATGCTATAGGCCCTATATCATGAATGATATAAATGCTGAAGTTGACAACATTTGGTAGTTGCCTCATGAGGTGAAAACAAATCTACATGATATTTGTAGGAGTACAAAGGTCAACTACATCAGAAGAGCTTTAAGTAGGAATGTTCTCAAGAAGGAAAAAGTACTGAGATTTCATACTTGACTGGTGGCATGATCAGAAGTGTAGTACTGTTTTTTGTTGAGGTGAAAGATAATTCCTATAGTGAACAAAGAACTTTAGTTTGTCAAATTTGGCATTAATAACATACCACAGGAAGTTTACCCATCAAAGGTAGGTTGCATACACTTGTAAATATAGACTCCTTTAATCAAAATGGTTGAAGTAAAGACACACTGCCATGTTGGCCTGCTGGGGTAACATTTTAGATAACATTGAGAACAATTCATTTGACTATGATTTACCATTGTAATTGCTTATTAAAGTACAGTATGTCTTACTTCAGACTATATATAACCATTGTACTATGGAATGAATTTTGCTTTCTCTTCTCAGATTTTGATGATCTATTAAAACATAACCTACAGTGGGAATTACCAAGCCTTGGTTCAGCTGGAATGGGTAATAAAGGTTTGGACTATGATGGCATGCCATTTGTTATAATTGCCACAAAAGTCCTGGATTGTCAGCATGGAGTAGACAGACACCTAAAGAGGAAGCTTGTCACTGATAATATCCGGGTATAGTATTATCATCTGTTCATACAAAGTACTAACCTTTACTGGGCTATGTAAAAGCCGATTTTGTTGTACATAGCAAATTATCTGCTCCAGTCATGTACTGCTCGTTTCTTTTCATCAGAACCAGAAGCAGTTTACAGAAGGAAGAAAGAGGTTTCGATCCAGTAATAAGGAATGCAAGAAAGTAGATTGCCCAGCCCAGCTTCTTGTCAAAGATGTGATTAAATTTCCTGATTTCAGGGTAAGAATGGAAGTTCCAAACATGGTACACGCATAGGCTCCTGTCTGTATACTTCAAAAATTATTTATGACATGTTTCTTCATGCATCTGTTTGGTTACTGTTTCTTTTATTTACAGGGTTACCAAACTAACCATGTTGTTTTTGAAACAAAAACTATATTGACCTCCGGCAAACTGAATTATTTTCTCAATTTCAAAAAGGCCGTGTGGCATTAGAAATAGAAACTGTTTTAGGACACACAATCTAAAAAAGAGTTTTGCACCATTAAAAGTGAACCTTTGGCAGCTTGATATTATCTTTCTCAACACATTAACATGATTAATGGCCACATATTATCCCACAAACTTTATGGGGAAAGCTATGTAGCCTGCATTAACATTTTCTTCAAAGGGAAGGGAAGGATGCAGTATCCCACTTTTAAATCGAAGAAATATGGTAACCCTATGTTATTTATTATCTGTTTAGCAGGTCAGAACAGAAAATGTTGGGAGTGATTCATTGTTCTTGCACTACAAGCAACACAACCACCACTTATGCTCATTTGAAGTTTGATGTTTGTGTGCTTTAACATATGAAGGAATTCCAAGTGAACTATTACAGAAACAAATTGATAGTCATCTCTTTCATTAATACTGATGGGAATTTCTCAACCCTATAGTAAATTCTCATTTTGAGCAGAACTTTTCAAATATAAACTGTTAACCTATAACCAACAGCTTGGCAGTCACTATATAGGCCTGCAATGCATTTGTAGGAGTTGCAAAAGAAAGTATATGTGTATGGCAAAGATGGAATATAAAATTTACATTATGTGACTCAAGGAGAGATGAGAAGGGGAAGGAAAACAGACATAGTTTCTCTGTGAAGCCATATCTTGTACAATGGAACCACCATTAATTGTACACATTGTAATCCTCATCAAGTAATTTACTTATTGGTGGTGTCTTTTTTAATAGATAGGTGATAAAACTGATGCAAAGAAAGCCGCTGTATCTAGAAAGTTACGCCAGTCATTGGAAAGCAATAAAAATGTTGTTGGGGAGAGGAGATATTACCTGAGGCTTCCACTACCGTCAGAGCATAATGGTCACCCTTTAATGGAGGTAAGGCAATAGAGGCATTGCACAAAACTCAGCAAAATACATGTGAGTTTTTATTCCTTGCAATGGGCAAACAAAATATATGCATTGGTGATGTGAGTGATGTGATCCCTTTGCTTGTAAACATGATGGCACAAATAGAATATATGTTGAAGTTTCTAGTTGTTATGTGGGTCCCGCTTGTGCATGAGTACAAGGAACCTGTTAGTGGACGTAGAGAATTAGAGGCATGAGCTGAAAGAACATTAATGAAATTTATAGAGTTCAAATGTCACTTGAGGCCAAGAGCACTCTGATAACTCACAAAGTGAAACTTGGATGAAGGTCATACTTGGTATGTAGATCCATCCTTGGTGAATACAACAACCTTTTTTTAATTTGATGGAGGTTAAATGGCATTTAAGGTCAACATAGTTTGAGTTTTGAACACCTTGTCAACAAAATAACTGGAAAAGTATAGCTTTTAAGGAATTCATACTGGTATATATACATCCAAAGTAGTGAAATTAGGGGAAGGTTGAAGGTCAACAATTTGAGGTCAACAGAGGTCAATGTTTTGGAACTTCATAATTGATATGTAGATCACCTTTGTTGAGCACAAGGTCCTTGTTATATGTTGGAAGTGTTTGAAGGTCATTAGAGGTCAACAGAGGTAAAAAAACCATTTTTAGCATGAACATTTCAAAGCTAAAACGCTATAGTGCAACAGCATTGCTGATCACGCCGAAATATTTCATACTTGGCATGTGTTTTTTTATTCTTTGCCGAAGGCATGTGTGTGATGCCTTGTAAACATGATGACTGAAAAATACAGTTTTAGATGAACTTTATGTTTGCTATGTAGATACCCTTGGTAAGCACAAGAGCCTTGGAGAATCTTGTAGAGCTCAAATGACAATTGAATCACTATAGATCAAAGCTTGAAAACCAAGCTTGTAAACAAGATATTGAAGCTGGGATGAATTTCAAACTTGGCAAGTAGTTCTGTTATGGTACGTACCAGGTCCTATTGAAAGTGGTAGAGGTCAAAGGTGAGTTAAAGTCAATATAGATCACGACATGAAATCCTTGTAAACTGCATTGCTAAAACAGTCAAAATTTGAAAAGTTCCAGAATTTGTATGTGCACATGTTTTTCCTTTGGAGGTAAAGATTGAAACATCTGAAAACATTGTGAACACAACCACTGCATATATAACGCTTGGATGAACTTCATTCTTCATAAGTCGATCAACGTTTCTTAGTACAAGAAACGTTGTTTCTGTGGAGGTCAAAGGTCATTTGAGTTCAACAGGGGTCAAAGGCTAAAACTTTAACAGTACAGCTTCATTAATGCTCATACTTTGCAGGGGTCCATACTATTGAATACAACCACACTCCTGTTTTGTGGTAAAAGGTTATTAGAGATCAACAGAGTTCATAGTCTGAAAACTTTGTTTCAACTTCATCTTGCAAGGGATGTACTTCACACTTGGTATGTGGATCCACCTTATAAAGTATGAGATTCTTGTTTGCAGTTTACAGTACAAATTTAATGTTGTCATGTGAAGTTTGGCAAGGATTTACAAAGCTGGTTGGCTTGCTGGTGTTATAATAATTGCTGTATGCTACAAGACTCCTAGTTTTCGTATGGTAGTCAAAGAACAGCAAAAGGTGAAATGTGAGAATGTCCAAACAAACTTATTATAAACACTACCTGAAACTGCTGCAAGTCTTTTTGTACACTTCATGAGTGACTTAGCAATAACCATATTCTCTCAAGCAGATAAGTTGACAGCAGCTGAGATAATTAGGCAACCTAGTCTAAGGACATGAGTGGCTCGTCTGTAGCCAAAGGGCCCATGGATTGGGCGTGATGATGTACATGTATAGGGTGTTCCGAAAGTTTGTTCCCCCTTAGCGCCCTCTTTCCCTTCAGCATCTCAGCCATACTGCAATAGCCCCCTCAGTTTCAAATCATCTGTGACACTCAGTATGAATAGCTTACGGAACACACACTGTAACGAACTCAGTGAGTAATTAACTTTTCTTGTACGGACACACAACGCGCATGTGGTGAATTGAATTGGTACACAAACCTCAACGCATATCAATATGGCGCCTAAGGGAAACAACAGTGGCTTGGAAAAGGAGAGGGGACTTGCTAGGGAATGGCGAAAGAAAGGGAAAACAAATAAAGAAATCGGTGAGCTACTTGGGAGATCAGATAGATGGGTTCGCAAATGGTGCAATAACAATAGAGCATCACTCAAAGACAGGAAAAGGTCAGGCAGGCCTTCGGTATTAGGCCAGGCGGAAAAAACGACCATTACAGCGCTTGTGAAAGGGAAAAGTGGACGGAGCTACAGAAAAGTCGCTAAGCTTATGAACAATGCAGACCGGTTTAGGCAAAGGAACTTTACGATTAGCCCCAGTTCACATATATGTAAAGGTATGCATGGTATTAGTCATGGGCGGCGATCATGGGGGGGACGGGGGGGACATGTCCCCCCCAATATTTTTGGTGGGGGGATATAGTATCTAATATCCCCCCCAATATTTGGTGGCATAGTTTTTTTTAAGCATATGTTTTGAATTTTTTTATGATATCGCTAGTAATTGCAAAATAGAAAATGCTTAGATGCAACTTACAAGGCCTGGGAAGTGCCATTTCCAGCGATCTGAGAGACATTTTCGGCCAACATTTTCTTTTGTGCTTCGCGCCAACTTATGGTGGTGCTACGCTTACAAAGTCTGGGTACAAGTTTTGCCCCTCCCTTGGCAAATTCCTCGCAAGGTGCCTGTCTAACCGTGTCACAATTTGTTACTATATATAACCGAAAGTAGTTTTTACTTTTTTTCTCGAAATGACTAGCTAGACGGACTGCATCCGTAATGAAATTTAGTTTGCATCTTTTGTATGAGTGTAAGTACGTACAATCATTATGATCCACATCGATATGAGTTCACTGGTTTCCATTTGGCCTGTTTCCTACAAGATGTCTAACCGCAGGTGCGTAGCCAAGGGAGGGGGGGTGAAGGGTGGGGACCGCCCTCCCCCTCGAGCATATTTTTTTGGGTATTTTCTATGATATCGAAGTTTAATAGTAGCCGTTATAAGAGGTTTTAATATTTGTACACCAATAATTTATCTGTGTCTGAATTTTCGAAAATTCCTTGACCAACATTCTTCATCATACTTCTCTCTACTCGTGCAATTTTGACCGGTCTGTTAGGGGTTGAGGGGGGGGGGGTTTCTATATTGGTTGTCCATAGATGAAATTTTGTGCAACATTATGGGTATGTTTTCAAGTGAATTTATTATTCAAATTCTGAAAAAAATAATGGGCTTAAAACCTTGAAACGTGGGGCTGACGGGTATTGTGTGGCGTTACGTACAATTACCTACAAAAGCAATGATCCACAGGAGATGTAATGAGGTCGAACATGATGTGTGATTGGTGACAATCTTGAAAAAAGGTTGTGAATGAAAAAAAAATATTAGGAAAAACTTGGTTCTCAGGCAAAAGTTTACATCTGGTTGGTCATTTTCAAGCCCGAGAAGTGCCATTTCCGGTGATCTGGGGGGCTATCAAAACCAGAAATTTTCTTGTACGCTGCGCGCCAACCAATGGTGGCGCTCCGCTTTGATAGTAATTCGCCTGCATCCAAGCAAATGTCCCCCCCAATATTTGAAACAGATCGCCGCCCCTGGTATTAGTGTAGGAGTAGCTGCAGAATACCCCGCTGGATCCGAGATTGTGGTTTTGACGGAGACGTACAACGTCCAACGCAGCCTTAAAGTGTGCTTGGGTAGATGGCGCTATTAAAGTATTTTTAAGATTATTGGACATATTTTTTTCCTTTTTTCGAATGTAAAATGCATATACTTGTAAAACCGGCGATATCCAACGGGGTACGTGTACCACATATCGGCTCGGCATACTTAACAGTTACGAGATAAATTTACGTAAAAACAACACTCCAAACACCAAATCTCAATTACTACGGAGCTCTGCAACAGTGTAATGTTGTGTGTTCTCAGACGTTTAAGAATGTAAACATAGCGTCTCGGAAGTGAGATGAGTTCCTCGACTGACGTCACGCCGCATTACCTTAAATACAACAATTTTAGAAAGTTTTTATTACCCTCGAATTGTTGATCGTTTATTCCTCGAGGATGCAACTTCGTTTGACACAAATTGGGTATCATTGGAAAGCTACGAGTGTACAGAATACGATGATAAAGAAGATAAAAATCCATTTCATAACCTCTTTAAGTTTCAGTAACGTGGGGTATTCGACAGCTATGCCTTAGTGTAGCTTTAAACATCTTTTTTTTTTAAATGTATGGTATGACACAGTAACCATCCAGCCAGGGGCATACATTTGTTTGGGGTGGGAGGGGATCACACTCCAATTCTCCCCCCCCCCCCCGTGAAAATAAAATTTGGTCCCAAATTGATGCCCAGTTGGTCAACAAATTAGAGCCAAATCCAGTGTGTTCTATACCTATATACTATGTAAGTAGCAGTAATACACATTGGAGAAAGGAAACATTTCTTGTAGTTTCTCCACAACATCTACATTCCCAGATTTGGATAGCATTAGGCTAAAGTAATATGCTACAAGCTCCGGCGATCCTGGACCTCTACCGGGAAGTTTAAATGTGTTCCAGAGAAATTTAATTCCTCACACTCAATGAAAACCCAGAGGAAAATTAAATAACATTTTGGCAGTTTGATGGCATGTTTTGAATGGCATACACATTTAAGAGAAACAACAAAAATTGTTAAATTAGCCCCCCCCCCCCCCCACACACACACACACACATTTTCATTCAAATTCGTATTTGACGTTTTCACCCGACTTGTCCGCTAATTTGTCCGGTTGCACCACCGAAAGACTGGCAACACGGAAACACAGCTGGTTGTGCATGTACGTAAGCCCTAGCTAACAATAACACTCAATGAAGACTTTAAAACTCACTGCATTTACTCTATGTGCATTTTGTATCCTTTCGGTCGAGGTTAATACTAAATTTACTCTGTAGTATTCAAAATATGTCAGCCTATTGGCTGGATTCGTAGGGTAGACGAACTATGCCTAAAGTTAGGCTAGGCCCACTTGCAGAATTGCATCTTTTTATTATTTTAGTTACTGTGTCACCGTAAACTTCGGCTAGGCTCTGGTCCATTGATACTGATAGCCTAGCTTTGTAGTGTAAGCCAACACTAGCCTACTTTGGTTTAGTTTACGTTTTGAGTTCAACTAGCTAGTTTAATCATAATTTTAACATCGCCCTAGCTGGTTGCTTGTCCAGACCTAGCCTAGCTAATTACATTTTCATTAAGGTGAGCATATTTTTTTTTCAGGAATCTGGGGACATGATTTGAATACAGTAGATGGGTGATCTACAAATTGTACATGTTTTAAGTCATGGGCATCTTGGTTTTCAAGATAGTAAAGGCTTCATAATTGACGCACCTTCGTAATTGACACACCTTCAATTATTACAAGCAACAATACAGCAGGTAACTTAAACTTTTGCAGTCAAACAGAGTTATATATTTCATTAGTTTGAATCCATTTCAGGTATATATGCTGATCAAATAGTGTTTTTTTTTAAGCTTTTAACTGCCTCCCCCCTAGTTATGCACATTTTTATGGCATTTGGAAATCTGACTCCCAAAAAGTGATCAAAATTACCTCAATATAGTAACACTACTCCCTGGGACCTCACCTGTCTGAGCCAGGGACGTAGCCAGGGGGAGCAGGGAGAGCGACTGCTCCCCCCCCCCTTTTCAGTGTTTTTTTAGCATAGTATTTTGTCAGTGCTCTTTTGATCTTGAAAACTCGTCAGCTCCGTTAACTCGATTATAATCGTAGTAACATTCACGCCTACTGATTCAACTACTTAGTTTGGCAGATGCAATTAGCTAAATTTAGCCTATAGCCTATTACAAGCCTACAGTTGCCCACTGCGTAATAAAATACATATTACCTACCTAACCGCACTCTATTGAGTGTCACGAACCGTATATGCACTACAACGTTCGTTCTCATCCTTTCTATAATTCATCCTAAGTTGTTGCAACAGCATGTTATGAAGCTAAGCTAGCAATCGTACGTGATACGCACTTCCTATAAATAATAATTACACTGCAATAACGATATTTGTTTTTAGACCACTGCATATCTGGCTATATTACAAAAAAAAGTTAAGTTCGTCAAATGTATTAAAGTCCAGACATTGGACAATAAACAAAATCTGCTGATAATATGATATAATATGATCAGGGGCGTAGCCAGTATATAGCACTGTAGGCTCGGGCCTACACTTTTTTGGCCAAGTTACCTTTCTTTAAAAACACCCATAATTCAAATCCATAAGCTTGCTGGACGAGTTTAAGAGTCTAGACAGGAAAAACTATTGAAATGAACGTACCAAGAATATGGCTAAATTAGGTGACCTATTCTTCTGTCGTCTAGGCTGTCATTTCTATCGCGTGCCGTTTCATTCAACACTCTATCCGCCGAAAAAGACTAGATTCCGATTTTGTCAGTTTTTTAACATCTAGTTAAGAACCTGTTTACGCAAATAATATTTCAGTTGAGAAAACAGTTGAGAAATTTGCATCAGATGGCAATCGTCAGATAGCTCTCGCCTTCTCTTATTAGGCTAACTTAACCATTTATTAGCTACAGTTGTATCAAAGACAATTACTGGCTATAGTTGTATCAAAGACATTTCTGGCCTATCTTTGTATCTACAAGTATCAGAAGTTGAAAATTAAGACTACTCTGTACAATTGTACCTTGCTAATTTTAAATACATTATTTAGTATTGAATTGAATTTATTGACACATTTGTCGAATGTGTCAATAAAGGGGTATGAAAAAACTTGACACAGCATACATTTTGTTGTCAAGTTCTGCTCACTTGTACGTTGCATAGGCACAGAACAATAGATATTCTGAGATCATTACATTTCTGAGGAACTATCATATGAAAAAATGCATACAGTTGGGTGATTTGGATTTTTGGTTGATAGACATCCTTAATCAAATCTGCATGCGTCAATTATGAACCCAGCATGCTATTTGTTAATGAAATTCCTTAGTCTCTGTATATATCATCCAGAGACACAAATGTATGCAATGTGTCTAAATACAAATAAATACCTTTAATGGCCTTTGTTTTAAATTTGGCAATAATGCTGGGAATCTTAAGACCTACTTCCTGATGTTTGGAGATCACAGTGCCTAGTTCATAACCTCCACAATATGTGCTATATACAGAGATTGTACAGGAGGCTTCAGCTCCAAGCTACATGCTCAGTAAAAGTCACAGTTTGCATACATGTGTACAACTAAGAATGTACTGTAAGAATCTCAAAATTCAAGAGGTTTGCGATCTTACTGAATTAAACATATACTTTTTGTTAACAAGTGTCTTATAAGGTAGTGTTGTAATTTCTTGGAGTACGTGTCAGAAAATAAGTTATAGTAGTGGCATATTGCAACCATTATTATGAGACCATAAAAATTGGGAGTTGTTATAAGTGCATGGATGTGCCAGGATTTCCTGAGTGCTGGGTATACTGATCTCCGTCCTGGGGGAGGGGTCTAAGGAGAAGGGGAATGAAGGTGCTCAGATGCCAAATGCTGGCACTTGTGTAGCTTTTTAAGCACATACACAAGTACTAGTTTTACTAACAATTTACATTGTTTAATTTTTTTTTAGTGAAATATATTACGTACCTGGTAAAAGTTTTGAGTTTGTTTCAAAGAGATTTTACAAGGGACCGATTTAGAGCCGTAAGTAATGTTTCTCGCATGCGTAACTGATGCATTATTAGTCTATGATTTGGCATAGGCTAGGCCCAATTTATGTTGAATATATTGTTAGGAATGTCGGGATTTTAGATGAAAATAGTGCTAGGCAGGATTCACGATTTTTAAGACGGTGCTGGGCGGGGCCGCCCAGCATGGGCACATCCCTGTAAGTGACAAAAATAAATAACCTTAACAGTGGAAATTTCAATCAGCAAACAGACAAATTCATAATGTCTTGAGGCATTGGGATCTTGCTTCAGCAATTTGTAAGTATCTCTGTGATGTTGATATTCGTGGTTTGTACAGTATAGGCTTTCCTTAAAGCAGCTCTACAGTATACCTTCCACCTCTCATAAAGAATGTCTCATCTGAATCAAGTGTAAGTTTGGCTTTCATATGTTTATTCAGTGATGGCCAATTGAACATTTGGTTGTTTAAACTTTGACAGACACAGTACAGTGGTCATGTTTGTTGTTGCAATGGTTCATATGAAGACCATCCATACCATGGTTAAATCATGTTAAGCAACACAAATCAGGCCACTAGCCATAGAGAAAAAGCAAAGTTTACATGGTTTAAAGTTTTAATTCATTATTTTTAATTTTAGTTCATTATTTGACATTGAACTTGAATAGTTTGGCAATCCAACTACAAGTTTGTGGAAATTTAATGTCAAATAACATTGAAGACATTTTCAAACCTAACTCAAAAAAGCTACACAGTCTTGTGTCTGGGTTCAGCTGAGGGTAAGCATACAAAACATGCATATTAAAACATGGATTATGCCATATACAGTTTCAAGCCTTTCTTTCCCTTCCTTCAGAGTTCAGCCATGAAGGCTGTGCAGCAAGCTAACCCCGGGGACGCTGATACACTTTTCATAGATGGTGTTCATCCACGACCAGAACCTAAGGACAGAGAGATTGTTATTGAAGTATTCAATTCTGCTGTAAACAGGCTCGATATATTACAGGTATCTGGATTGTTTGTGTTATAGAGTAAAATTAGTAGTCTTCTCTTAAGCTGTCAGCCTACTCTAAATAAAGAATATAGCAATCAGGTGATTGCAGATAGCAAAGAGAAAGTTATATTGCTTTGAACATCATACATGTTATGCAGATTCAGCTTGTTGAGTACTAGAATCCTGGTGGAGGTCAAAGGTCATTTGCTGTCAAAATTTAAATGACAGTCTGAAAATCTTGTAAACTCGATAACACAAGAAGTACATCTTTCTTGAACTGAATACTTAGTATGTGGATCCAGCTTGGTGAGTGCAAGAATCCTATCGAAGTTGGTAGAGGTCAAATGTAACATGTGGTCATCAGGCATCAAAGTCTGAAAACCTTTTATACATGATAACTCCAAATTAAAAGCCACAATTAATCTGTGAATTCTCCAATGCTGTGATCTTGTTTTGGTGAACATTGTTTCGACAAATTCAGTTCAATTTTATTCAGTTGAAGGGGCTCTATAGGACTTCAACGAAACACACCTGAAATCCAGGTAATGAAATCTGCTTCAGAGTTCATACTCTTGCTTTAAACGGGCACTTAAACCTATAAGGGTTTCTCCCTCTGTGCTGCAAGGGGTCAACAGGTTATCTCAAACCTGTGAAAAATTGGCCATTTTCTCAAAATATTTCACAGTATATTAATAATGTTATGTGACTCTGCACAACTATATAAAGGGATTTGCTATGTCAATGTTGGTAAAATGTGTCTATATTGCACATAGGAAGACCGCTCTTTCTGGACATTGAAATATTTTGGTTAAACTTCTATACTGTAAAATCACTAGTGAATAACATGGTTGATGTCTACAAGGGATTTCTACAAATCCTTTCTGATTCTCACTTAATTCTTGGACAAATTTAACTCACTTGCTCTACATTAGTCAGATAATTGCAGTATTTTGAATTTTGAGCAAATTGAATGGCAAGCAATCACAAAGCTAACTGGCTCAATATCTTATCACTACATGTAATGTACTGGGGATGAGATATTGTACTTTGTGTACAATTAAATTGAAATAATGCTACTTAAAATGCTGCACACCTCGCACCCTTTGAGGTACTAAACTGATATTTGGTGGGTTAGTGTGTCTTAGGGGGTACCATAGGGTAATATAATAACATGGGGTGAACTTACACCTTTGGGATTTGGAGTCAAAGTTAATGTGTGTGTATCACTGTGTAAACAAGATGTGTGTCACAAACTCCTAAACCAATTGACACTCAAACATGGTTGGTGTGTGCCTGGACATGGGATGTAGTTCCTGTGTGACTTTTCATATCATAGGGTCGAAGATCACAAGTGGAAGATCAAATAACTAAATACATAAGTTTGGCTATTGTGTGCATACCAAAATGGCTGAAACATTCAATTCCATGTGGCATTTCAGATTCTCCAGGTTAACAGTGCATAAATAAGTGCAAATTCAAAAGTTCTAACAAGGGACGAAATAACTGGGTTTGCATAGCAATTTGCTACCCAAGAATTGCCAGTTGCTAATCAATATTACTTTTGATTAGCAAAAGATGCAGTACCTGCTAATGCTAATTGCTATTTCCAAGAATTGTCGAGCAATTATTGCTAATCAATTCTCTAAAACTATTTCGTCCCTTGTCTAAGTTGAATCAGAAATACTATGCAATATCTTAAACTGCTCTGAATTATCAAGATTAAATACCTCAGGGATTTAATTTGACAGAAAACATGTGACCCTAACCTAATACAGTTTCCCCTATTAGTGCTTGTTTTTTACAAAGTACATTTAGTGACAGATATTATCCAAATATTTGCCCAAATATGATGCTGATGGAAGGTCATTTGAATTCAACAGAGGTCAAACTCTGGAACCTTTTAAAGCTTGCAAATTCAGTTATTTGTATGATCACAGGCTTTTCTTGTATCACTAACTATCATAGGATTTGACCTTTCCTCTTCTTAGTGGCTGAGAGGGTCTCTACTTTCACTAATGACTGTTATCTATCATCAACATTCAGAAGGGTAATACCTTTGCAATTATCAAGTTATCTGGCATGATGTTCTGGTACTTGACTTCAGGACACACTTTCCTCTGTTGCTCTATCTATCAATCAAGGGATTCCATATACAGTATAAAATTATAAGGAACCACTAAGCCTGCTGGCTTTATGGGTTTTTTTTTTCTTGATTAGCAGTTAGCAGAGGTTAAAAAATATGATAGTCTTTAAGGCCCTGTCTAAAGAATGGTAAGTTTGATAGATTTTGTACAAACATCAGAGATTGACCTTATGCCATGCAAGAATGACAGTTCTTTGTGGAGGTCAGAGATTTTGGAGGTCCTGAAGAGATCAAACTTTGGAAAGTTTGTAAATAAGGTATCTCATGATGGGGGAATGTCTAAAAATGCTACCTTTGCATGAGGCTTGCCCATAATGAATAATCCCCCTTGTTGTTGGTTGAGGTCAAAACCTGAACACTTGGAACTTGTTATCTCAAGAAGGGGCATGTGGACAGATATCAAGACTTACATGTAGGATAACGTTTGTATTTGAATGGTGAATTGCTTTGACAATCAAGAAGTCAAAGACTTGCTAAAAACTGATGAATCTACATTGCTGTGAAATGTTAGTACAAAATCCTGTACAAATTTGCCAGTATCAATTTGTCTGTGTTAAAGTCCTATTCCGATGACCAATGTTGATTTCTCAATAATAATAAAAATGCCAACATTGTCACATCCTCATAACATTTTGTTTGACAAAGTTATATATTTTTTAGATTTGGTGATGTTATGAAGTTGCATAGATCTGGTAACACCAGATTGAATGATGCATTTAACTCAATTTACCCAGAGGTAAATTTAAATTATACTAACTACAAAAAAAAGTTACATTTTGATGAAATTTTAAAAACGGAATCTTGACAGCTAAGGATAAAGCTAAGGATAAGTGAACAAGCTTTGGAAGAACATTTGCCATGATGACAGACGACCTGTTGTAATGTACTCCAAGAAAGAATCAAAGGTTTACCCAGTCAAAATAGGTTCCATTCAATCAACCATATCTTGAGTTAGGAACAAGTTACTGGGATGGGTTTCTTAAGTAACAGTGTGAAGTATTTTCCCCTTCCATTCAAGTGTCACATTATCTGCCACTGGAACATCTCTTCAAAAATTCAGCTGTTCTGATATGGCAAGTAACCACCAAATGTGACATTGGTTTTCTTTAATTTTAGAGGAAGGGTGCATTACCAGTTCCAAAAGGAGCCAGTCCGATCATAGGACTAGAGGTGTCTGGCAGAGTGCATAAATTGGGACCAAAGTGTTCTGATAAATGGAAGGAAGGTAGGATTTAATGTTTGACTTGATTGATATGGGCTCAGGCCATAAACAGCTGCAAAGTTGTATGGAGTTTCCATACTTGATGCCCAAAATCTTAAAAACAAATGAAACTTGGATTACAAATATCCCCTGAAAATACCTTGTTATCACTTATTCTCTTTACCTCAGCAAAGCAATCTCAATCACATAGACTAATTTAAACATGGTACTAACACTGTTTCTTGTATTTGCAACAAGATTTGAAGCAGGCAAGTTCAGCCACGCCAAGCAGGTACATAAAATTATACTGTAGCTGTTGATTGTTATGAACTTGGTGTTTTCAGAAACAGTTCTTCCTTAAACTGCTGACAGTAACCTCTGCTTTGTTTTAAAGTCAAGTACCTGTCTTTGTTACTTCAGATGATAGAGTAATGGCCTTAGTCAATGGTGGAGGCTATGCTGAGTATACTACAGTGGATGAAGATCATGTTATGGCCATTCCTGATCACATGACCTTCACTGAAGCGGCAGCAGTTCCAGAGGTCTGGCTAACTGCATATCAGTTGTTGCATCTGATTGGTAAGTATGTTACTACATTTTTCTGAGACTGGAGAACATGGCGTGCATGCATAATAATATACCTGAGCAGTAACATGAAATATGTCTCATTTTGTTTTAGCCAAAGTCTCTGAAGGGGAGTATGTGTTAATCCATGCAGGTGGGAGTGGGGTAGGAACAGCAGCTGTACAGCTGGTGGTCTCAGCTGGAGCTCATGCCATTGTTACTGCTGGATCACAGGAGAAGATAGACAAAGCTCTCAGTCTTGGTGCAACGGCAGGAGTAAACTACAAGGTAGAAGAGTTCCATGAAAAGGTCGCAGAGCTGACAGAGGGTAATACTAATAGTACTTATTACAGCATGAGTGCAACTACAATGTCTGTTGGTATGTTTGTAACTTGAACTATATTCAACTGCTATGATATTGAAGCAATCATTTGAACTTCATTGCTTTTTAAGGTCAGTAATTTTAGAAACAAATGTTGGTCTGTAAATTATTGAATACAAATGAGGAAAGACACATTGCACATTGGAGGTTTTCCATCAATGAATGCTTTATTAATTATCATGTCAATATCAATTGTTTTGGTTGTTTACCACAGTTAAAGCCTTCCTTTTTCTTTGTGATACAGGTAAAGGAGTCAACATTATCTTAGACTGTGTTGGTAGTAGTTATTGGTCAAAAAACTTGGAAGCACTCGCAATGGATGGAAGATGGGTTCTGTATGGCTTATTGGGAGGCCCAAATGTCAAGGGAAATTTCTTAGGAGGTTTATTGAGAAAGAGGGCTACTCTCTCTGCAACAACTTTGAGGACAAGAACTGATCAGGTAATGTAGCAAGAAAGTTTTGTTTTGCTTCTAAATTTTTTATGGTATATTTTTATTGTATATCATCATTCAATGGGAAGATGTGCATTATCTTCTACACATGAAGTTTGTGAGCAAATGTACATTTCTTGATATTGATAATGTGCTATGTACTAAAATGATGGTACGATAACAATACAGAGGCCATCTGCCATCAAACAGGAAATTTATGAAAGAAAAGTAATCTTATTGATGATGTACGTGGACTTAAACGAACCATGGCAAAAGTCTATTTTGTCAGCAAATCATCATCTTTCACATAGTAAACAGGAGTCTAGTTACCTATTAATCCCTTACCCATGCAGCCACTTAATTGTTACCATCTCCTGTTAGCAAAGGTAACCTAAATAATGTTCCAAATTGGTATAGTTTTTGTTTACTTTTACAGTACAAGGCACATCTTATTGAAGAATTCACAGCAAATGCCTTACCACTCTTTGGAAGAAGTGAACAATCACAACTTAAAGTTGTAGTAGATAAAGTTTTTCCACTTGCTAGTATACAAGAAGCTCACCAGTATGTGGAAGGAAGTAAAAACATAGGGAAAGTAGTTTTAGAGATAAAGAGGGATGAAGGAGAAGTGCCACCAGAAGCTGATTGTGATGAAAATGTGGTGACAGAAGAAGCAGCTGCCCATAGTGACCTTTGAAATCCTTTGAAGATGACTACACCCATTCAGGTTGGGTACTATCTTGTAAGAATACAAGTAAGCTACCCTCATGTAAAGCAGCTGCCTATAGTGACCTTTGAGATCCTTTGAAGATGACTACACCCGAATGGGTCGGGTGCTATCTTGTAAGAACAGGAGAAAGCTACGCTCATGTAAAGCTTTAAGAAACAGACACAATGAATTTACAGCATATCAATATTTGGAACACATAATTTGCTGAATCTAAGTTCTGAAGGAAGAGCTTTGCCTTCAAGTATTAAGATTGTAGTATTAATGGATGGAACCAATAGATAATTCTCAGAGGTTTTACAGCAATGACTAGTTACTTTTTGCTGGATATGTAAAATCATAGGAGGTATCAGGATAGACTTTGCATTGTGGCTGACATTTACCCTGTGGCATTTTACAATGACCTTGGTAGAAGCCTGTGCATATTTGGCCAGACTGGATCCCTGGAAGGGCTTCATCATGTCAGTTGTTGATTGAGTAGTCAGTGGTGAGTTAGAGACACTTTTAGTCACAACACAATAAAAGGCCTCGTTGCATAACTGTAAATTTTAACTCTTTCAATTTTCTCAGTCAATTGAGCTAAAATAGTTTCAAAAAGTTGAAAGGATGTTAATGCAGAGCGTTATTGAATGTTTGATTGATATGATAGGCCCATGTCTGGGCAGTAATAATAACTACCAAAGAATTATATCAACTGTCATATTTAGTAAAAGGAAGCCCAAACATGAAATGTTTTTAAAATATTTCTATGCATAGAGTTTTAATCCAATGGCATTACATTTGATGATGACGGTGGATTGATGAGGGGCCTCAAAAAATGTAAAATAATTAGTAGTAAACGTGAAATATTTTCAAACTGACCTTCATAGGACTTTTTGACAGAAGTTGGCAACAGCCATCAGTATATGGGTAAAACAGTTTGCACATATAAGAATGTAAATGAAGATATTATCGGCAATGAAGAAGAATTATTCAAACCTGCATCTCTTTTGGAGACTTGCTCAGATTGTCAGTAAGTTTAAGCAATTCATTTGCAAAAGGGCAAAATTAAGAGTGCACTATGGAAATGTCAGAGTTGAAGTTATTCTTGTGAAAAGAAATGAGTTGCAGTAAACAATTGTTTCTATCTGAAGTATGTTCTCTGTCCTCTGACAAACCACTTGAGGTTGAGCTTCAAGCAGAAGTGACATTTATCTTAATCTTGTTAACATGTCCTGTAGCATAGTCCAGCAATAAGTGCAAGAGTTTTTTTTTGTGCTTGTGAAACAAGCTGTTGGTCAAAGCTGGGCTAAACACAAAATCATTTGAAATGTTTCTTTTCCAAGTGAAGTTATTGAAGTTGCTGCTATGTTTCCTTTTGCCAAAAGCAGCATCATCTCAAACTAGACAGATTTCTGCTAGATAGTGTTCTTTCCCTTTGATGTGTGTCTCCTGTATATTTTGCAAGTATTAAGCTTGGTTCATCTACACATGTGAGTCATACAAATATGCTTACAAGCAGTATTTCTGATATTCTAGTTATACTTCAAGACCATGCATGTTCTCTTTGTAAGAGATCTTGTAATTTTATATTTTTTATATTGTACAATTTAAAAAAATAATAATAATGGAATGAGAAACTCACAAAACTTTTGCTTCCTTGTTCTGCTTTCCAATTTCAATACATAATGAATGTACCATACAGGTAGAAGCCCTCGTCACCTCACCACAGAAGTTAAATATCACAATGGTGAATCTGTTAATATCTGTCTTAGGGTAAAGAGAAAAGTCTTCAAAGATTCTACACTCAACAATAAACTTCACTTTGAGAAGATGTTAAGAAACAGGCTTTGGTGGGGAAATGCAAATCTAGCTGGTAAATTCTTGTAAATTGCAATTTTGCAGTTTTATTTTGAAATAAGAGAGTTGAAATCTTGTTGATGAACACAACAATTTCTTTCAAAATGATTGATATTTCCCTAGTGGAGCAACTGGCAAGGTGTTGTCTAGTCTAACACTTAGCAAAGAATTATGCTATTAAAGTAACTATCTACTTCGTGGATGTCATATTGCTCTAGTTATTGTCATTGTCAGTAGTTACTAGATACCTAAAGAAGGGTTGAAAGTCTAAACTTAAAGTACAAGTGTGTGTTCACATTCTACTCAGAAATCCTTTTAAATCATGGTATGGTTGTATGGGGAATTGAATGGATTTAATTACCTTTTTACTGCTTTCAGGATATTGTTCAAAAGTAGAAATTTATAGATTTATTCATAGAAATTTCTAATGATGAGCTCAAGACTCATAAAATGCTGTGATAGATATCATGTCATTGTGTGAGGATTCTCTACAATGTGAAAGCTTCTACAAGCCTTGAAGGGTAATAATAATAAGTTTCAAGGGGCAATGTAAAGACCTGTCAATTACACGACTAGCTTCAACCAACTCCCAAGTGTATATAGAGAAGGAGTTATATCTGGAGAGAGCGTAGCCATATTAAAAATTATATCACTTTTCAGAGAAAATGATGAAGGAAAACAAAACAGCAATTTTCTGGCTCTTGTCATCTCGACAAGATGACAAAATTCAGAAAATTGACGTTTTGACGAGTTAACGGATCTCGTCAATGCATCACTTTTCTGCAAATTGACGAGTTGCACACTTACTACGTATACAATCTCGACAAGATGACAAAATTCAGAAAATTGTTGCATTGACGAGATCCGTTATCTCGTCAAAACGTCAATTTTCTGAATTTTGTCGTTTTGTCGAGATGGTAGTAAGTGTGCAACTCGTCAATTTGCAGAAAATTGCTGCATTGACGAGATCCGTTATCTCGTCAAAACGTCAATTTTCTGATTTTTGTCACGTTACCATCTCGTCAACTCGTCAATTTGCAGATAATTGTCGTTTTGTCAAGTTGGTTACGCGTCAATGCAATGTCCCTTCTACGCTTCCGTAGAAATCAATATAGGAGGTGGTGATAGCATCTTGTGTAGGCCTATGTGTGTATGTTATGCAGATACCTGCTAACTCAAACAAACCATGATGGGAATTTGAACTTGAAACGTATATTGTACTACACTTGGTTTCCATTTTGAAAGTACGACTGATCCAGATCCGGCACCAGAAACTCCGGAGGGGGCTAGGGAACACATCCATTTTTATAAGCTGGAGGTACTGCACACGTAGAAGTAATGTCCAAGCAAGAGGACATTCTACAGAGTTGCAAATCTCATCTCATCCATGACGGAAGTGATTATTGGGTTACTTCTGAATGCCTAACCAGATCTGGTTGCCTTCTTGTTAACGATTTTTAACGTAGCTTAGTTTAAAGTTTAACAGAAACGATATTATCTAGCCATCGCCATAGCTCACAACTCTTGAGAAGGCAAATGCTGGTCCATGCCACGAATCGCCGTCCTGTGGCAGGGGTATTAGGGGAGAGGGTGTCCCCCTCCCCCTTTTTGATTTTTTTTGGAATCCTGGTGATGCCTACATGTAAAATGGCGGCATTTAGAAAGGCTTTTGTCACACAAAAGTTTCTGAGTAATATGCCCTTTTTTTTTGTGTAACATAAAAAAATTGAATAGAAGGTGATAATTCATTCTTTCCCGCGGCATGAAAATGTTCGCTGCTCGCCCTAATCAAAAGAAATATAGGCTAATTTCAGGTTCAAATGATGCTGTAAAGGAGGTTTTATACTCTATTATGCTAAATGCTAAATAAATGATGGTTGCTAAGTCAAAATTTGATGCAATTTTTTATGTATACAATGCGGATCTTTCGGACGCTTGCGCGGGTCAGCGGTTTTGGGTGTTAGAATGCGGGTCCAACCCGCGAATTGCGGGTTAGTTGGGAGCTCTGCATCACTTGCATGAGCAAGGCATCAAGTTTGGGCCAACTTTCACCTCTGACCTACATTCCTTTCAACCTAATCTTCAACATCCAAAAGGAATATTCTAGCATTTGTCTCATTATTCTCTTCATATTGTGTGGTTAAATAGCTTTTTCCTACATGTTGACAAGCCGAAATTATTAACTTTCAAGTCTTTCGACCTTTCACCTCTGATGTTAGAATGACACAAGGCTGCATGGCCAGATGACCTACCCACCAAGTATGAACTTGTCCGGACTTGCGGTGTAGGAGGTGTTCGTGACACACTTTTTCAAACAATCTCGGACAAATTTATCTCTGACCTCAATTGACCTTTGTCTTTGACCCTGAACATCAAATTCTGCACAGAAAATGGCTAAAAAACAGTTTTTAGATTTTTTAACTATGACCACGCCATAATCACGCAGATACAAGTTTATATGATCAGGCAAGTTAAAATTGAATGATCTTGGAGTACAATATCCAGGAGCGTATCCAGGATTTTCTAACTCTAGGGGGCGCGAATTACTATCTTAGCGGAGCGCCACCATCGGTTGGCGCGCAGCGTACACAGTGGCGTAGCTACGGGGGCCTGGGGGCCCCCGTAAAATCGGCTGCCCCACCCCCACTGGCCTCCCCACTGGAAATGGGGTAAAAAAAATAATGTTGTAAAAAAACACACTCATCAGTGCGATTCACTAATATTTTTTGTTCAATAATTTGGGAAATAGAGTTACACAATTTTCTCGTCTGCATCTGGCAGAAAAAAGTTGTTTTGTGGAATATTCAATGACATATATTCATTTGACTCGAGGCAATATATGAATACCTGATACCTCGGCTCAGTACAAACGGTAGTATATGCCCCCAACTTTCTTTTTCCTATAAAAACATAGGCGAATTTCACTCCATGGGAGTGATCATTTAGCACATTCCGGTATAAGAGTGAATTTCCACTCCATCATGGAGTGGATTTACTCCAGTGGAGTAAATCTTAACTCCTAATAGAATTTTATTCACTCATACTAGGAGTGAGGGTTAACTCCAATAGAGTTAAATTTCACTCTTAATTTGAAGTGCGCCGAGTGATCACTCCAATGGAATGAAATCCACTCATTTGTTTTTAGAGTGTTGCTAGATATATGAAGAAGAAATTTACTTACCAATACATGTTTTCGGTCATCGATTGGCACAAAAACCCAGATTCTGATGACAGCTGCCTCAAGAAACCCAATAAATGGCCTAATTAGCACCGATCCACCAATGTGGACCATTACCGAAACATCGATGCGTGTTAGTCTCCCATCCCCTTCCTCCACATGTGGGCATATCCTGCAAACCTATACCGGTAGCCCACAGGGGTTTGAGTTGGGAGAAAAGCCTTGACACCTTGAAACGACAAATGATGCCAACTTCCCTCAATTAAGTTAAAAGTCTGGCTGAGTTGGCAAGGCCAGTCAGCATGAAAGAGAAAAAACTTTTTTTGCATTTCTGTCACCAAAGTTGCACATCTTTTTGGTTGCTATTTTGCCTCACAGGTGCCATTTCCTGCGTTCTGGGGGTTGCTGAAATCTCGAATTTTCTCTGTATGCTCCGCGCCAATCAAAGTGGCGCTCCGCTTAGATAGTACCTCCGCCCCCCCCACAAGAAAGAACAGCCCCCCCCCCATGTCCCCCCACTCATAAAACCCAGCTACGCCACTGAGCTTACAAGAAAAAATCTGGTTTTATACGCGCCAGATCACCGGAAATGGCACTACTCGGGCTTGAAAATGACTAACCAGATGTACACTTTTGCCCGAGAACCAAGTACTTCCCAATAGTTTTTTTTTTCCATCCATAACCTTTTTCAAGATTGTCACCAGTCACACATCATGTTCGATCTCCTCGCATCTCCTGTGGATCATTGCTTTTGTAGGTAATACTACGTAACGGCCCACAATACCCGTCAGCCCCACTTTTCAAGGTTTTCAGCCCATTATATTATTTGTGCAGAATTTGAAAATTCATATTTCTCGTGAATAAACTCACTTCAAAACATACCCATAATGTTGCAAAAATGTCATCTATGGACAACCAATATAGAAAAACCTCGTTCAACCACTAACAGACCGGTCAAAATTAAACAAGTAGAGAGAAGTATGATGAAGAATGCTGGTCAGGAAATTTTCGAAAATTCAGACACAGTTAATTTATTGGTGTAGAAATATTAAACCCTCTTATAACGGCTATTATAAACTTGGTTGAAGGAAATGAAAAAAATACCAGATATTTTCGGAACCGAACACTACGTAGGAGGCAAGGGGGGGGGGGCTGGGCTCTTACTAAAAGAGAAATAAATTGCAATGATGTAGCTAAAAGAAATGAATAGTTTCAAAAATATCTCCATGATAATTAAAATAAAGTTCTAAGCTTGGCCGACTAATTCGCCATTACTAATATAAAAGAGAGTTTGACATAGCAGGACCTCCATGCTTTTTCTCCATCTACATAAGACATTTCGTTGTTTACATTAGCATCCCACGGTATACTGCGCAATTTCTACGGACCGAACGGTACACGATGGCTGGCGATGTAATAACCGATGCTAGCTTATATGATATTGACATTGGGAAGTTGAACGCGCGCGGAGCGCGCGAAAAAGTTACGTTATATTTTTCGGGCAAGGCGTTACAGCCCCCCAAATCAAATTGGGTTCCTATTACTTCACACGACGGCAGTTTTGAGGCGGTTCATCCTGGAACGCCATTTTCATGCTCACTGATATGATGTGACATCTGCTGTTTGCTCTACAAATTCGAACAGGGGCGTAGCGATTAATTTGCCAATGGAGGGCGAAGCCTGTAGGCAAACTATCTAAGCGTAGCGCCACCCTGAGTTGGCGCGAAGCGTACAAGAAAATTTTGGCCGAAAATGCCTCCCAGATCGCTGGAAATGACACTTCCCAGGCCTTGTAAGTTGCATCTAAGAATTTTCTATTTTCAAATTACTAGCGATATCATAAAACAATATGCTCGGGGGGGGGGGGGCTGTCACCCCCTTCCCAAAATGCGTCATGTTCCCCAACGACTCGGTCGAGTTCGAGACCAGCCACAGTTGGTTTCATAGCACAATAATTATTGTTTAAGGCGTCCATACACACACACGCGTTATGATAGACCATATATAGCATATATATATAGATACATTAGTGAGAGAGAAAAAGGAAACGTCAAAAATGAAGTTGTCGGTGTAAGGGGTAGGGTGAGGCGCAAGCTCCTTCCGAAATCCTTGGTCCGTCACTGACTACCCCGCCATGTGTATATAATAGTGATCAGCGCTGTAATGATGTCACTGTTCCTCTTTCTCTTCCCTTTCTTTCCCTCCTTCTCCTTCTTCTTTTTCTTTTCCCTTGAATTCCTTCCTCTCCCTCCTACTCTTTTTATCCCCTCTTTTTTCCCTTTTTTCTTCTTTTTTTCCCTCTCCTCTATTTCTTACCCGGGGGGCGCGCGCCCCCAACGCCCCCCCCCCCTCTGGATACGCGCCTGATGTCCAGTTTAAAAAACATGGAATAGCAAAACAGGGCAAAGACATTTCTTGTAAAACTTTGAGGATTTTTTTATTTAAAAATAAGGCTAAACACCCTCTTGAAATTTTATGTACAAAGAGAGTGGTACGTACTACGTACTATATCTCTTCCAAAAAAAAATAATATTCAGATATCTTCAATCTGATGCATTTCCAGTTATCGGCTCTGAAAGACGACCTTCTTTGTACCATTGGAGCAACTTTACAACCTCATAAATAATAAAAGCTAGAACACTGGAATTTGTTACGCTGTAAGAACTTAAATTTTACACTTAAAATTAAAGTTATAAACCTCACAGTTCTCGCATGATTACAATGGTAAAAACTTGGCATCAAAGACCCTTCCTCATGCTGAATCGCTGCATGAAATAGCAACTGAAGGGCTGCACAACCCACAGATATTTTACAGGAAAGCATTGTGATCATGTGTTTATATTTTGGACTGGACATAATAACTTCTAAAAGAATCAAGTGTCCTAACTGTTAAGGAACAATTTTAAGTGATAAAAAATAACACATTTTTTAGCAAAAACTACTAGTATTGAATGGCACTTTTAGTTTTGACCTTACTCCACCATACAATGCTTTTGTAGCCTAAATTGGCATCAAAGAACTAGAGATTGGAATATAAATTTTCGCGTTCCATACTTTCTTCTCTATACTTATTTCAATGCATGCAGTTTCACGACAGTCACAAGGATAGAATGTCTTCCACAAAAATTGTTTTCATCCTGTCGGCGGCGGTCGGTGCTGCTTTCATATACCATGGGTTCTGTAAGCTGTCTCCAAACTTCAACGATGATCTTCATCTTAAAATGGTGGGTTAAAAATTTGTTTAGTCTTGTGATATTAGTAACTTTACGGTGGTGTGGTGGCATACGGTATGTCAATATGGTTTCTCAAACCTACTGTAGGCCTAACTAGCCTGGCCTAGCCTAACCCAGACTACTACCTTAGTACTAAGTTAATACTTGTTTATAGTGAACTAACTCAGTACTACCAGCCTTCGCCCTTACTGAAAGGGTGTATTTCAGGAACGATTTTGTTTTTATAGCCCTCCATTCCGGTCACACTAATTAGCGTCAACAGGCCGATTTCACGACAACTCAAGACAACTCAACACAACAAGTTTAAAATACCATCAAATACAATTGATGTTATCAGAGTATATCTGGAAACACCGTTAAAACTGACTGGAACCAGCGTGCATACATATTTTTCACAGGAAAAAATGTTTTTGTCGTAAAAATCGCCAACTTTTTCCTAACGTTGAATTGGACGACGTGATGCTATTGCGCTTGCGCAATGCCATCGGACTGAACCATTATAATATGGGTGGGTTTGTGCTAGGTTTGGGAACTGCCTTGTGTACAGTGTCGGTAAGGTGGGTTGACGTAGTAATAAAGCACCAAAGTATGGTGAATGAACACCAAATCAAATTATTTAATGTTTTAAAAATAATGAATATTTCTTATTGTTTTTCCATTGTAATTAACGTATGTGATTATCAACTTTACAGTCTTGCTTACTATCATTTTGCCTAGTAGTAGTATAGTAACGAATGATTCTCCTAAAAAGTAGTTAAGTAAAATTAGATGGCGCTCGTCGCCTTTTGCCAAGTCCATCATACATTGACACCAGTGTGTGGGCACCATTCTCGATTGAAAAATTGCATTTACCTGTAGTGTAATGGTTCGGTCCAATGTCATTGCGCAATAGCATCACATCGTCCAATTCAACGTTAGGAAAAAGTTGGCGATTTTTACGACAAAAACATTTTTTCCCGTGAAAAATATGTATGCACACTGGTTCCAGTCAGTTTTAAACGTGTTTCCAGATATACTCTGATAACATCAATTGTATTTGATGGTATTTTAAACTTGTTGTCTTGAGTTGTCGTGAAATCGGCCTGTTGACGCTAATTAGCGTGACTCCTCCATTCACATATGAACAACTTACAGTAAGAAATAAATCAGAGTTTGGTACGTTCCGTAACGAGGGATGAATCTTACACTTTAGCTATACAGTATGCACACCCTTTCGCATCACTAACTTGCAGTTAGCACGTTTTGTTTAAGACAGAATGTCCAAATATGCACTAATGGTTACGTAAAGTATCATATTCTTCGTACACTACAGACCCTGGCGGCAGTGACCACACTGCTTTCTACTGTACCTCATTGCCGCACACATTTATGACAACTAGCTAGCTGGAGTACAGTGTGTATGCAGTACTATGCTGTGCATGTGGGCATACCGCATTGTTAAGTAATGTTGCTGCAATGTACATGCTATATACCCTGGGCTTACCCTCTGTCTCTGCATATGAATGGAAACAATTATAGAGATCGTTTTTTCCTTCCAGAGAATTCCCTCAACCCAACATGATTAATCATGAACAATGTCATACACCACATAAAGTGTTTATAACTCTACACTACAGTTCTGTCTAAGATTTGTGGATCTCCGTAAGACTAGTCACTATGAGTAAGCGTCTGGCCGATAGACTAGGCCTGTGTAGCCGAACGTTACAGTACTCACCTTCAAGGCTAAATCGATACATTGTAGTGTTACTTATAATCTACGGCTCTTGCGCAAGGCATGCCATTTTAAAAATCCAAGTGTTGGAAATCGTTAGTACAGTAACTAACATAATAGTCTCTGGGCATATATTTAGAAACATTAGTGCACACCATGTGTATGATGTACCACGTCAGGCAACTCCGGTAGTATTTTTGGTGCTTTCATTGGACACCAAAAAATTCCTTTGGACAACCAAGTATGAAGACAAGGTTGTCCGAAGGGCGACCTGAAAATTGTCTTAAAAATTAGCCCTGACATCTGCTTCCAGTCATGTCCTTCAACATGCAAGCCACTTACTGCTGATAGTCGTAATCGATTAATTGCTCTCAAAACCTAAGTTGCGATTATTCGACTACAAGCTAGCACCACACACAATTTGCTTTTGAAAAATAGCGTAACCTAACCTATTAAAAAACAACACCAAAGTGACATTCAAAGTCTGCAGGATTTTGCGCTCAATAAGGTGAGTGTACACACCATGTTCAACCTGTGTTGACAAGTAAGAACCATCCACCTGCTTATAAACCACATTTTACATTTCAAAATGTTTTAAATCTCTTTAAATATTCAGACCTTGAAGTCATTGACCTTTGACTTCTAAAGAAAACAATAGGTTCTTGTACTCAATAATGTAGACCTACTCACTGTATGAGTCTCACCTAAACTTTCCATTTGGAGTTATTACATTTTATACAAGCTATTCGTACTGCAGCATCTGTTTATTCCTCAAATATCCTTTGATAGCTGCTGAAATAATATGGACCGCATGCTCAATAAGATGGATCCTCTCCCAAGTAAGGTGTTCTTTCAAGCTTTTCTTTTGGAGTTAGCATGTTTACAGTGTTTTGAAATTGTGACCTCTGTTCTCTTAAAATGACGTTTGGCATCAACACTTTCAACAATTATTCACAATTTCACGCAGTAGGGTTGTTGTATTTACACCACGATGGAACTTCATTCAAAGCCTCACTTTGTGAATTATCCTGTTTACAAGGTTTCAGTCTTAAACCTGTGTTGGCTTCAATTGACCTTTGACCTCAATAGTGTTCTTGTACCCACCAAGAGGGACTTCATACCAAGTATGAACTTCATCCAAGCTACTCTTTGAGTTAATTTTCGTTCTTTGAGCTATGTCGAAATCAACACCTTCATCAGTTTCAACAGAGTTCTTGTACTCATGAAGAGGGAGATATACACATGTTTTTGGTGGAGGTGTATAAGCCAAGTACAGTAGACTGACCTCTGTTTATGATGCAATTATATTTACAGTAATTATGTACATCAAACTAGTGGTTCAGGAAACTTATATAAGCTATTTCTTGTGAACAAGCAAAAGTCTAGTGTTACAAGTAAGTTATCAAAACCTCAATGCATTTCGCATTGATTCATTCCTTTCCTACCACCAAAGGAGTGTTAGCTCAGTGGTTAACGCCGGTGCCTTCCAATCTTGTTTGAGACACTCCAAGATTAATGTATGTCGTCCAATTACTGTACAGAGTTGTTGACAATTGACAAATCGTAATCATGGACATTAAATATGAATCTAAGAGACTGACTCTTGTCAGCTTGCGGCTTTGATAAGCCAATGAGGCTTCATTGTGAGTTGCTGCTTGCAGGAGGATCTAAAATACATACATACATACAAACTCCCAAATAAACATTAACATGGTACATCCTATATAGTTTTAAGTAATTAATACAGTTTCAACATAGCATCAAAACCGCTCCACAAATGAGCTGTGTAGAGCATACCCATTATGTTATATACTATTTTAGCATTGAAATGGAATGGAAACTCTCCTATGGAAGCATGTATGGTTAGAACAAATGCTGACTTTGACCAAAGTTTCTAGAGAGGGAATCTTTCTTTGACAAAACTACAGTAGTGAAGCAGTATGCACACTAAGAGTGACTATAATTTACAAACTTATTTTGCGAAGATATTTACATTTATTATTTACATTTTCTTATGTTATTTATAACATTATAACATTGACATATATTATTTACATTTACAGCAAACATATAATTTACAATATTGAAAAAAAATATTTACAAGAATTTTGAGTTTTGACCTACAGTAACTGTTCCCTGAAAATTGATAGCATTCACGAGATTGGGAGCATTCAGTTTTCTATGGCTAGTTCCTAACAGATCATACTGTAATGTAAAGGTGATGTGACAAAATTACTTAAAGTTCATTATTGGTGGATAACCAGGGAGTACCCTAGCTTATGTTGATGACAGTTGCCCATGACCCCCAGTCCCCCACCCTCCATGAATATTTCAATCCGGGTGTAGACTTCTGTTGGGAGTCTTTTTACAAAGTTTAAAGGTACAGTATTTAAGTTAGCACATTCAATCTACAGTAATTTAAGACCTTCTTTACAATGAAGAAACATGCCTCAGAATGCAACATTTGACATGTTAACTTCTGTCTGGGTAAGAACCCCCTACATGGGAATCACGTCCAACAACCCCAAAGCCACACCCTTCTTTTTAAAAAATTTTGATCCACCTACTGCCTGTCCTTAAGGTGCATGCCAGCCTAGCAAAAACTGTCATGAGGAAGTGAAAACTCTGCCAAACAGTGACATACAGTATGGGATGCATTTAAAACTTTAAAGTTGTTATACTGTATTATACCTCAACTTGAACATAAATTTCCTCATCTTGGGAAATTCATGCCATTCTGTAGGGAGCAAATAAATTTTGCAAAGTTTGACCTTTGACTTCAATTGATCAAGTGACAATGCAGTGTAAATTTTCAGATTATGATCAGACAGTTTAGATGATTTGAAATTTTCCCACCAGACTATTTTCTAGATCAGATATGCAAACAATCTGATGTTTTTTGCACATCCCAATGCATGTGTGCATTGAAACTGTAGTTTGACATATGTAGCAGTCTTATTGTAGGTACTCTAAATACAGTATTTGTCTTTTTTGATTAATTGGTGTAACTGCTGTTGACAGGCATGCTTTTGTTGCTGAGAAGCAAATGAGATTATTCTTAAGTCTCCCATTTGTACCATCAATCATTTACCACATGTATTATTTGACAAGCATTGTTTTTCAATTTCCTACAGTTGTTTCATAAGATGACCTATTTCTTCTGTATTTCAGAAAAAGCATTTTGTGAACTATGCTCGAGTAGCCCCAATGAAGCTCAAAGGATTCTTCTGGTGGAAGGGCAGTGAATATCGCCAATACATCGGAGGATTGGAGCTTGCAGGAGGTTTTGGTTTATTGACAATGACAGGAAGATTCACAAGGAATATATCATATGTTTTACTGATACTTTCAGCTGTATTTATGTGTCATAGTTATATGACTCTTGGAGATGCTGCTCTTAAATATGGAATTCACATTGGAATGGGAACTTTAGCATTTGCAATGTTACTTGTTGAAAGAAGGTTCCCAGTTAGAGAGGAGGTGACAAGGAAACAAAATTATAAGGAAAAAGAAGGCAAAGAAAAAGCAAGCAAAAAGGAAAAAGCAAGGACGAAAAAAGCAGAATGAAACATGAATTATAATCAACCAATATTACTGGGTGGAGGTATCAATATTGTAGTACTGGTAAGGGGTAGTATTGACTGCATATTGTATGTTATCTCTCAGGAAACTAATGTTATCTCTGGTTGTTGGCATGAAGATATAACAATATGATCCACACACTTAAAATCAACATTGGAATGGCATTACACGTCCAGTACAATCCCTAAGAGAAGGGAGATTGAAGGGATGGATAAATTTGTGGCACTAAGAAGTGTTGTCTGACAACAAAGAATTTAATCAGTGATGATTTACTTCCAGACTACTCAAGCAGAGCCATTTCCATTGGCTTGGTAATTGTATGTAAACTACTGTTCATTATACTCAAAGAAAAGTGCAATTGTTTTAAATTAAACGCCTGCATCTTTTTGTGTTTAAATGAATATTAATAAGGGATAAATGCATGAATCCGATTAGGAACAACCATACCTGGAAGCCTAAAGGAGAATTGTTTATATTGTGGCTGTTACTGTACCATAAGCATCAAAACATGGAATTACATATGGTTTACAGTACAGTAGTTGGTTGGTTTGAGTGTCAAATAATGATTGGATGTAATCCCACCTCTTGTTGGTTTTGTGTCACTTTGAATTAAAATGTAGAGTTACCATTACTTGCATCTTTCAGAATTGAATGTAGCTGTCCATCTAAAGATCATGTGAACTCTAATATCTAGACAGGTAATGTGTGATTTTCATACTTATAAAGACTGTCCCTTTAGCAAAATTCAGTTTGTTTTTGTTACTCTCTTCTTTCAAACTCACATCATGTTCATGGTTTGATGAACGTTAACTTGAGCCTCAGCTTAAGTTGTTAATTTTATGCTGAAATAAATTTGTGTAAGGTTCTTCTTGTACAACTTTTGCTGCTCATGTGATTATAAATGCTAATTTTCAATAAAATGGTTTATCTACTGCCATTCATGAGTACAAGCACTCTTTGGAAGTATATGATACCTGACAAAAAAAAGCTATACAAAATTGACTTCTTGTCACAAATTAAACAGTGCAATTAAAAATGTTGAATATTGTTAGTCATGTTTAAAAACTGTCAACAAAATGTTAACTACTGTAATAGCAGCTGATGGCATTCCTGTTGAGGCTTTAACCAGTTTATTCCATGTGCAGTAAAATGAGGAATAGCACACAAAGTCCATTGAGAATTATCTGAAGAATGTTCAAATAATCAGGTATCAGGATTTTATATCATTTGATGTTACTATCTTATTTTTGATCAAATTGATCACTCTCAAATTAAAGGGTCTAATAGGGTAACACGCTATTTACTTATTGTTGATAATTGCTTGTAGCAAAGTTACCATTCACTTGCCACTATTTTGTAAACATTTACAAAGTATAAGTAATTCCATGTGAATTTGAATACGTATTGGAAGTAAACTGGGACATATACATTGGGCAAACTATCCAAGGAAGGAAGTATTCTGTTGTTCCATGGTAATAGTGCTGAGAATATTTGATGTTTTCTTTGTAAACAACCTTGGTAGCAAAAGCACTGCTGCACTGACTGGATCCAGTTGTGTATACATTTAATGTGGTCATAATCAAGCGAGCCTTAATCTTCCTATTTGTACAAATTTTGAAGAACTCTGGGTGGTCTTTGCATAATCAGTGCAGTTCTGATTGGATTAAGTAGCTTGTGCTCAAAATTCTCATTATGATACAAGCAGGGTGCAAGTAACGCTATACATTTTGATCCCTCGTTGTTAGCTAAAGTATGACAAGCAGTGAAGCCGTGTAAGAGTGTATTCTGTTAAAAGATAGCAATAAACCTGAAGCAGTTATTGTAAACAAGTACATTTCTTTGTTATTTATTTGTAATCATAGTAATAATTATCAGTTATTTTTACGATGTGGAAAAATGTTGGAAAAACTCGCAAGGGCTTATGGATTACTGCTTACATGTCGGGCGGTTTTAACATTTTAAATCAAATTTGGAATCTTATCAATTTAGAAAGTCTTTTCAGATGGGAAAATCGTAGATTGCTCTTGTTTGAAAAACCCACCTTACCATGACCTGGACGGGTATTGAACCCGGAACCTCCAGATTGCTAAGCCTCATTGCTTCAAATACCACCACCTTTATCCACAGCACCAGTAATGTGATCAGGTCTCTCCAATTTCTTCATTCCATGTATCATCACTTGATTAAAATATTCCGCTGAATTGTCCAATGATTTCATGTAGTGTCTCTGATCTTCACAACTCTCCCAGGAACTATCCCCAAATTTTTAAATAAGAACTGCACAATTTAACTACCTGTTTTGGCCTTCTGTGTGGAGAAACAGCTCTAACATAGGCAGTGATCCTTTTCAGCTGCAAACAAACTTCATTCACAGGCAAAGGCAATCTTTATTATGTAAGTTTGCCAACTTTGGGTAATTCCTTTTCCAGGCATCTTTTAAACCTACTAATGAGTAATAAGACAACATGCTTCCTTCTGGGGGTGTTGCAGAAACTTGGGCATTTGACTATCATCCTTAAAACGTAGCAATACAAGACACTGAAATGCTCTCGAAATTTCCTCTACCAATCAATGCAAAGTTTTAGAAACTACTCACTGATGTCCACATTATCAACATAATATGAGTGGATTTCTTGGAGGAAAGCTGGTCACCTCACTACCTTTCTCCCAACTTTGCACATGCTATAATTACAGACAAACATGTCCTTAATGAAATCTGACAAAACAGGAAGAAATTGGTTGGTAGTCAAGTTTATTTCTACAAACAAAACAA
The DNA here is from genome assembly GCF_037975245.1 of Apostichopus japonicus. Lineage (NCBI taxonomy): Eukaryota > Metazoa > Echinodermata > Holothuroidea > Aspidochirotida > Stichopodidae > Apostichopus > Apostichopus japonicus. Next base: position 6,553,547 of record NC_092581.1, read on the forward strand.
ACTAGCTTACTATTAGCACAGAAAAGTAATACAATTTGAATTTTCAAAGCATAGTTAAGGCTATAAGTCATTAATTATCCTGTGAAATGCCAATAATGTAACATCAGAGTCATAGGAGAGACCGTGAACATTGTGTTACAAACTGAAGGTGAAGAAGATTAAAACAGCATTGTTATGTCTTTGTAGTGACCTGACTGACTGCAAGCTACATAAATGATTTTGGGTTCAAGGCTTTCAAGCTATTTACATGCATGCTTAAAGGCTGCAATTTTAACTTAGTATGTTTCACTGTGTAAGGTACAATAAAACCTGTCAACATCAATTAAGTTTTCAGTGGCCGACGACTAAAACTTTCATGCTTAGTAAAGTTGAAAACTTGAGACGTAAAATCAGTACTAGCTCTAAATGTTATTAGAGTTGGTTACGATGCAAGTGTAAGTATTCCTTCCTACAAATTATTACAGTTAGTAGGAATATGTCCCTATATATAGATTTTATATGTAAGTGGAATTGTTTACCAGTTATCGATTATTGTATTTTCCCATGTTTCCCACCTCAGATCAAATAAGTATAGCAAGAAACAAACACATTGATACAAAACTTTGTTCTTAACATCAAGATGAATACTCTAGCAGCAACTTGATGCTTGTCTTGCACTGTTTCATACAGTATCTGTTAAGGCACTTGCATAAATTAGCATGTCTTTAATGTTAATGAGTCAAGGCTCTTCAAACTCGGACCTCCAGCACTTTGTTACTTGGTTTATTTCTGGGTGAAGAATATCATACAATGTTTATTTATCTGTGACAATATCCACATTCTGACTCGAACAGATTCAATCAACGAAACCAGTGCAGGGTACATTCCAATACATTCCAAAACATATAATTATATTGCACCTTTTGGTGAGGATATTTTTAGTTTTTAGTAATCAACTTAACAGTGGGTTTCTGCCCTGATCCTTACATGCTTCACTCACATATTCTTGGTTAATGTGCTACAACAATGTTGGTATGGGTTTATACTTTTAACCCAAAAATGAGGGTTTATTCAAACATCTTTATGATAAGCTGTCAATACATACAGTTTCACTAGAGTGAAACTTCTTTCTCATTGCCAGAGCACCAACCCTCCCTCAGTGCACCTTGAACTTCAAAAGCTTTAAATTTCCTTTTATAATTTTTTTCGACAAAATTATAAATAATTCATTGAGAGGGTAACAAGCAAAAGGGGCATTTATTCGATGCAGTACTTTCCGTCCTTCAGAGCAACCCTACTTGAGATCCTAAACATTGTAAACTTTGACAACCTGAACAACAGGTTATTAACACTACTTAAAAACTTTTAAAAATCCTTCAAAATTTTCATTCCAAAATTTTACAAAAAGAAAGTTATCTTTAGATTAGCACGACATAAAATCTAAATTTCGAGCAAAAAAGGTATTAAAACTTAAATTTCTTCATGACATTTCATTAATAGAACCATTTGTGTTCAACACCAGCATAAACAGGAAGACTTTCATTGGCTAACATAACAAAAGAGTACTATCAATTAAACCAAAGGCATAGCTGTATCTAAAGTTGGGATTATGTCAATATGAAAAGAGGTGAAAGTTTTTACAATGCTGCCAGCTGCTATAGTTAGTTCCATATAGTGCAAAGAAACTCAACTCTACCCAATGCACCATTTTATATGATCTGTACAAACTCATTTCCTGATGTGATCTTTGGATGGGAGGTAACTAACTGCATGTTATGACAAAAACTGCTAAATTATGTAACAACTTGAGAACTACGAAAAGGAACAAAAGAGCAAAAAATGTAATATTACAACATGAAAGGTATATTTGGCAGGTTATGAGGTTATTGGAGTCTGATTACAATATGTTAGGTATCTCTCAATGCACATTTACATAATGCAACAATGGCTATACCATCTAAGGCTGAGAATTAATGGTTTTTAAGAATCATCTTCTAATGAATGTGTCCTCATCAAGGTTTTCATTTATTGTTTTTTTATTCCAGTTCTATTCTCTCTGCTCTTGTTACTTCTTTGTTTAAGGCAAATATTTGATAATTACAGTAAATTACAAAGTGAATGTGTACATGCATACAGTAGCATGTAGCAACTACCATAGCAGATTTCTACTTTGTTAGCATTTACCATTTTCACTGATCATTTTAATAGACAGTGGGAAGGAATGTCATATTCCATTCAATGTACAGTTCTTCCTAACCTTTCTATGATATATATGTAGTGCCTGCAATGCATACTTGTTCAAATATTAATGTTTCTTAACAGCTTTACTTCTTTCCTCTGCAAAATAATTTCAGCTTTGGTCAGATGTTTTTCAGTCTTGCTGCTACTACAGTATCTCAAGTGAGAGGGAATCACACTATGCAGCTTCAAATGTTGTTGTACCCCAGCCAGGAGAACTAGAATCTGTAACCATAATAATCTGAATACTTGTAAGTCTGTGCGACTTGCAGAGCTTTGGAGAGGTTACGAGCCTTGCGAGATTTCTGAGCTGTTTGTGTTGTTTGCTGCATACCTGACCGCTTCATAGCATTGTCTTCTTTTAGCCGTTTCTGCTTTGTTTTCAACCACCTGTAATCAAGAACACAGTAGACATTAAGACAAGCTACCTGTTTGACTCATCAAACCTCTTATGAGACAAGACTCTCACAGATGGTACTACCAGGAAAATTAAAACCAGCATTAAAAGCAGCCAATTTCTGAAATAAAATGTATAAAGACAGACAGCTGAAGACCAGTAAAGTCAACACCATTAACTTTCAGTCTCTGTTTTGACAGGCTGAATTGACAGGCTTTTGATCTACAGTATTGTTGAGGACACTGAATACTGAAAATTTATAACGTTTTAGGGTCAACAACAAAAACCAACAGATTGTTAAAAATGCTAGACACAGGAATAGATTTCTCTCAAGGCAAACAAAAACACCTCTGTCCAAAGTAACTAGATTGACGTCATGGTTTGATGTACTAAAAGTCTGCAATTAACCATTTCTAATTTACTGTACTCCATTTTGGGCAATTCAGTAATAGCGCAAGCTTTATTTAAACACCATGTTATCATTCATAGTAGTATTGCACATTTATATTTCATGCACTTGAAGGTTGACATGATGAACATTATCAGAGCAATCCACTATCAAATTCAACTTAATGAAAAACAAGGTTCTTTAGAATAGAGGGCTTTTCAAGATTTTCACAAATTTGCCTTTGCTGACTGTGGACTTTAGGCACATCATAAGATCATTAGTACCTTTGTCCAATGTATGATTCTCCTAATAAAGAGCCTAAAGTAAGATTTTTATTTTTCTACTTGACCCTACTAAGACAATAGGAACTTTGTGGTCATGTTGGATGTCATGTCAACTATGACATTTGTCAACATTCCCTCTAACAAGGTTGACAGGTTTGACATTTGTTGATCTCAAACGGCCTTTGCATCCACTAATTACCAGGAAACCAGTAACCTTTGTGATTCCGTGCAATACAATGTGCTTAAAAATTCCAAATCACTGACTAATTTAGAGCGAGTGAGTTAAATCTATCCAAGAATTTAGAATATGGTCAATTCCATGATAAGGTAAACATCATACCAAAAAATTTAAAATCATTGTACATTAAAATGGTATAAGTTTCCAATAAATAGAATACTTGTAGTTACTAAAAATAATTTTTTCACCCCCGAAACATCATTTGTTTTATTATGGGGTCGGTAATAACAAATGGTTCCCGTAGTAACTAAATTATGAAAAATACAGTGAAATTTCATTTTGTGCAGATTTGTACATAGTAATCATAGGTATCATCAGTTTTTTGGACTAATTATATTTGCTATAGCATAGTGCTCACTTAATAGCTTCAATTTTTTTTCGACATCAAGGCATTAGACAATGGTGGTGAATTGAAAACACCCTCGATTTACTGTCACGCGAGTCACAAAATTTACTGTTTTTTTTTTTTTCTCCTTGCCTGCACAATAGTTTTACTCCAAATAATAAATACCAAGTCTTCACATAGAAACCAAAAGGATTACTGAATTTTCCTTTTCAGAAGATATTCAAATTTTGCAGAAAATCACCCTTTACGAATGTCACGCGAGTCACGTCACGCGAGTCACGTCAAATCAAGATAGTGTTTCTACCTATTTACTGTGTGAAAATTACAGGGATGTTATAGTTTGATGAATGAATCACTGATTAAAGATATCATATATGCATTCCCCTTTAATTAGGCAACTTGAATAATATGGGCACACATAATGCAACTAATTATAATAATTTCATCTGAAATATCAGAATTTAAAATCATGAATATTTATTCGCAATATAATGCCTATTTTATCACCACATTTGGAAAGTTAGCACATGTCATTGATTTTTTAGTAATATACAAAAACATAATCTGCCATGTGCTATGACTTGACAACCTTAAGGTTTTAACTGCTCAATCATTTCCAAATCCTATGAGCGAATGTACAGTATCTTCTCAAATATTACACTTTTGGTTTATTCAAATATAACAAATGAGAATGGTAATTTGAATCACATTTTGATAGATCTGTTGACTTCAACAGTGAGTGACTTCAACAGACTAAATATTGTTATAAATATTAATTGACATGATATTGCCTGAACAACTGTACTACCCGTACAGTATATTACCTACTGTACTGTCTGCAGTCATGAAGGTAACTCGGGGACATTAATAAGTACTGTATCATCTGGACATTCCCAAGGGAAGTACCTTTTGGACACTTTCTAGACCAAAGAATGTTATATTTCACTATGCAAGATCTATACCTTCGATTCACTACTGCATTTGGTCTAGAACTATCCGAAAAGTGAACTTGTCACGCCAGTCACGTTTTCTTGTCACGCGAGTCACAATACATCTTCATCGTTATTTTCATGCGTTACAACATTTTTTCAAAGTTGCATAGCAATTGAGGTAGAGGTGTTTTTCAACTTCGGTATGATTATAACAAGAGCCCAAGGGCACTGTGGTTCCTTGCTTGGGGTATATGACAATACACATCATATTATCAAGCAAGATTGGGCTCAAATAGTCCAAGTAATTGTCCTACATGTTCCCATAAAGTAACCTACACTATAGCCAACACTTTTGTGATCACAAAATGTGATCGGATTTTTTATCAAAAGGCACTTTTGAGATCTATATATGGCGTCGAAAATGTAAGAAATATAAGAGACCTACAAGCGTGTCAACAGATATGATAACAATGGTGACCTCAGATGACATGACCTTTAAGTTTCAAAATGTTCCACCACCCCATTCACAACTTGTCCCAAAATATCAACCATGTCACACCTTGGCATTGAGATTTAATTGCATTAAATGTCAAAAAATTAACTTTTGAACTTGTATGTAACTTCACACACAAAGGTCACCCGGAGGTCAACCGATTGACATTTTTGATCGGTGAGACCTAAATAGAGCATGACTGTAAAAATTCAAACATTTTTTCTTTGCCCATTTTCTCCCCCCATAATACTACATTTTTAACATTTGCTGACCTTTGGTGACCTTGGATCACATAACCGTTAAGTTTGAAAATATTCCCCTATACCATTTGCAACTTGTCCAAAAAAATCAACCTTGTCACACCTTGGAACTGGGAGTTATTGCATTAAATGTGTGAAAATTAACTTTGACCTCAAATAACTTCGCACACGAAGGTCAAATGGGGGTCAACCCATTGACATTTATGATCAGAAGTTACCTTTAACATCTGAAAAAAGCATCAAAACTGTAAAAATCCACAAAACACTAAAAAGGTCACCAGAGGTCAAATTGAGGTCAAGGGTCACCCAGATGCGGGTCGACAATTGGATTACATTGAAGCAACTCCCAACCCTAACGGACAATTTGTTCTCAAGTTATCGCAAAAATACTAGTTTTTTATCATTAATTGACCTTTGGTGACCTCGGATCACATAACCGTTAAGTTTGAAAATATTCCCCTATACCATTTGCAACTACTCCAAAAATATCAACCTTGTCACACCTTGGAACTGGGAGTTATTGCATTAAATGTGTGAAAATTAACTTTGACCTCATATAACTTCGCACACGAAGGTCACACGGGGGTCAACCCATTGACATTTATGATCAGAAGTTACCTTTAACATCTGAAAATAGCATCAAAACTGTAAAAATCCACAAAACACTAAAAAGGTCACCAGAGGTCAAATTGAGGTCAAGGGTCACCCAGATGCGGGTCGACAATTGGATTACATTGAAGCAACTCCCAACCCTAACGGGCAATTTGTTCTCAAGTTATCGCAAAAAATACTAGTTTTTTATCATTAATTGACCTTTGGTGACCTCGGATCACATGACCGTTAAGTTTGAAAATATTCCCCTATACCATTTGCAACTTGTCTCAAAATATCAACTGTGTAACACCTTGGCACTGGGAGTTATTACACTAAATGTCTGAAAATTAACTTTGACCTCATATAACTTAACATACAAAGGTCACCTTGGGTCAACTTATTGACATTTTTGATTGATGAGACCTAAATTAGAGCATCAAACTGTAAAAATTCAAACAAAATTTTCTTTGCCCATTTTCTACCCCCAAAATACTAGTTTTTTGACATTAATTGACCTTTGGTGACCTCGGATCACATGACCGTTAAGTTTGAAAATATTCCCCTATACCATTTGCAACTTGTCCAAAAATATCAACCATGTCACACCATGGAACTGGGAGTTGTTGCATTAAATGTGTGAAAATTAACTTTGACCTCGTATAACTTCGCACACGAAGGTCACACGGGTGTCAACCAATTGACATTTTTGATCGGAAGGTACCTTTGATATCCAAATCTAGCATCAAAACCAAACATTTTCTTTTTTGCTCGTTTCCTCCCAAAATAAGCACATTTTTTCTAATGTGACCTTTGACCTTTTGTCCTTGGTTTCAGATGTAGTTTAATATCCTGATTCCAAAAAACAAAACGAAAAGTCTGTACAACCATCCTAACTCCGACCGAAAAACTTTGACCCCATATAACTTCGCACATAAAGGTCACACGGGGTCAACCTATTGACATTTATGATCAGAAGGTACCTTTGACATCTGAAAATAGCATCGAAACTGTAAAAATCCCAAAAACACGAAAAGGTCACCAGAGGTCAAATTGAGGTCAAGGGTCACCCAGATGCGGGTCGACAATTGGATTACATTGAGGCAACTCCCAACCCTAACAGACATTTCGTTCTCAAGTTATTGCAAAAATACTAGTTTTTTATCATTAATTGACCTTTGGTGACCTCGGATCACATGACCGTTAAGTTTGAAAATGCTCCCCTAACCAGTTCACAACTTGTCCCAAAATATCAATCTTGTCGCACATTGGCACTGGGAGTTATTGCAGTTTTAATATTTTCGGTTTTTGGACCATAACTGACCTTTGGTGACCTTTGTGGGCACCAAAAACAATAGGGCACACCTTCTCCATATGGCGGATCTATAGTCCAAGTTTGGCCTCAATCCAACATTCCCTTATTGAGATAGAGCGTACCCAAGCAAGTGTCACAGACACACACACACACACACATACATACATACACACATACATACATACATACATACACACACACACACGCCAACCTGACTGCATAGGTTCCTTTTGCTAAAGCAAGGAACCAAAAAGTGATTGGAAAAATTTTAATAAGACATAAGAAATCAAACATTTGTGTGTGCATTCTGATTTTTGCTAATAGTAACTGTCACACGAGTCACGTTTAGTTTTTCGCCAATTTCACCCCCAATACTTGAGGTATAAATATTTTTTGTCTACTGTTGTACAGTATGCATTAAGGCGTATCTTCACTGCTACATGAATGCTTTTCTCCCAGGTATTTGTTTAATGATATCAAATAGAGAGGAATTTTAGTAAAAATGTCACAAGAGTCACCATGGAATTGACCATATAATTAAGAACAGATCAGAGATTTTCAGCTCTTACTGTATTTGTAGCACTCCCTTGTGGGCATCAACCAATAATCCACTGGTAAGGATTTTACAGTATAGAATTTTATTCCAAAATGTTTCAATATTCTGTCAGTACCAATCATACCTTTACGATATTTATTTATAAATGAGAGTTATATAAGATGGTTTTTACACTGAAAAAATTTTCACAACTTGCTGCCCAAGCAAAAATCCCCTGTATAAATCACAGAGAAAAATGGTCAATTTTGAGACCATTTGAAGTTACAGTACAGTACCTGTTGACCCCTTGAAGCTCAGACAGAAAACTGATCAGGGCCCTCGTGAGAAGGAGCAGATTTCATTCCCTGGACGAATATCTTGTTGAAGAGACCTATAGAACCCCTACACAATCTACAGTATACTGAACTGAATTTATGTTCAACAAAGAAATTAACAGCATTGGAGAATTCACAGATTGATTATAGGTTAGTTTTGGAGTGACCATGTTTAAAAGATTTTCATGCATTGTCACTAGTTGACCTCATCTGACCTTTACCAATTTCATTGTGGTTCTGATGACCAAGTTGGATCTACAAACTAAGTATGCAATTCAAGAAAGATGCACTTCTTGACTTACCCTGTATACAAGATTTTCAGACTTTTGACTTAAATGTTGACTACAAATGAACTTTGACCTCCACCAATTCTAACAGGGTTCTTGTTCTCACCAAGCTGGATCTGCATACCATATATGAAGTTCAACAAATGATGTACTTTCTGAGTTATCATGTTTACAAAGATTTCAGACTTTGACCCAGAGCTGTTGACCTCACATGCACATTGAACTTCACAGAAGAAAATGTGGTTCTTTTACTCAATGAGACTGATCCACATATCAAGTATAGAGTTAATCCACCATGAATTACATGAATTAAAAGTATCAGGACAATGTTTCAAATTCTTCCACCAGACAATGCCTTTAAAACATTTTCAGTTTGACAAGTGGTGGCCTCAAATGTCCTTTTGTGCCCATGACCTTGTAATTATAGCATCTCCTGACATAAATCAGACAACTATGAATTAATCTATCTAATGTAATAAACATAAAACATCTGATATGTTGTTCAACAATATCTATCTAAGCTTATGTTTCTGCTCACAGTTGCATTTACACAAAATAGCAGTCTGAATATTATGCTGCTAAATCCACTTAAAACTACAGCAGTACCAAAGGTCACCATCACAATATTTGTTTGACACAAATTACATCAACATATGCATAATATGCATATAGTTTGACAGCAAATAGTGTACTTTGGCAAAGAAAGAAGAAAGAATTGTTGTTATGGGGCGGTTCAAGTATTGTAGGCTCATCCTGCACCAGAAACAAAAGACTTAACCCTTTTTGGACAGAACTTTACTGCAAACACACTGCGAGCCACAAGGTGATATCTGTAGGAATACTGAAACTTGGTTTTCACACATCCTACTGTGTACAGATGGTACAGTATGTTAGTTAAGACTGCGTGTTGTTAAAGATATTGTTGCAGGTTGTGTGTAACCCATTCAACTTACAAACCCCAGGCATTAAATCATTCCACTAATTCAAACATTCATTTGTCATCAGTCATAACAGTTTGCAGTTTCTTTACATGGTCTAGATACTCTTATAGTATTCTTCAAAAGTCTGCTTAAAACTATTTTGCACTTTTCATACCAACACTACCAGAGTTGCTTACTTTCAATAGGAAAAGGTCAGTGACTTAACTAACATAAAATGAATCATGTTTCATGAGTCATTCAAAACTTCTCTCTGTGAATATTGTATGATATATTACTGACGAGCAGTTAGTTTAACTTCATCAAGAGTTCGTAAAACAAATTTTATACCAAATATAATACCCCACAACATCTACTGTAGACAAATTTGAGGCATAATACCCTATTCAGTCCTAGAGGCTAGAGCACAACTTGTTCAATAATCTTGTAATTCATATTTGTCCTACACACATGATTATGAACAGTAAAGAATTAGGTACTACAAAATGGCTGCTATTAAGTTTCATTTCAGGAAATAAGGAAGGAAGTGTTCAAACCACACAGCAATTACTAGTTGATTCTTAAAGACGAGAAGCTCTGAGTAATTTTGTCTCGAGTGGTAAAAGCAGTATGATAAGACTATCACTACCAACATGGCATAACGCACTATGTAGGGCACTAATAAAACTCATGGAATGTAACATGAAATTTAGCAATAGGCTAATCAGACATACATATTTCAGACATGAAATAAAATTACATTCATTACAGGTGTAAGGATGTCAGCACATAGAGGCACATGTTGAAAATAAACTGTCATTAAGGGCTGGTATCACTCGGTCAAACCAGCCATGGGCATCTCACAAGAAGCTGTTAATATTTGCTCAACCTAACTAACATAAGATGTCCTTGTGTAAGAAATAAAGTAATACTTCCCAACTCTCTTATGGAAGATAAAAATCTCCCTTTTGAAAAAGGACAAAGTTCCAAATTAGGAAACTGCAGGTTAAGCTTTTCTGCATAACACTGTCACAAACTCTATTGAGAATAATATGCATTCCCTTTAAAGGTCTAAAGATGACTGATCATCTGATATTAATTGATGCTTCATACAGGTGTATATGAGGTGCCTCCAACACCACTGAATATCTTTGCAATATACAGTAGTTGTTTCTGTATGCAAAACACATGTGTGCACTGTACAGTATCCGTTACCCGTCAGTGTTAAGATATAACCAGAGTGCATCAGCTTTATGAAAATACAATCATACACCAGATTATTCAGTGTTCTTCTAGTATAATTAGCACTGCATGAACACCTGCCCCACATATCACAGGAGCAAGTATCATTGTACTAGTTATACTGCAGATCTGTAGTGTTTCTATTTTATGTGGTAATTCTGTCTCAACTTAGAAGCAATCCACACTGGGAAAATGACTAATAAAATATTTTTAATTATACAATGATGGTTTTTGCAATATTCAGGAACTTTTCAAACAGTGAAAACACTTCCAATTTGTACATGATCACATTTTGATGCTGTAGGATACAGTTCTAGAGCTAATATAAGGGTGTAATCCTTCCTACGATATTTAATAATGTAGAAAGAATTCAACTTAAAATTCAAATTGTAATTTGTTGAATTCAAAATGACCTTTCTACAATTTCATGCACACTACTCTAGCATTCTCCAGTCAGTTGGATTTTGTACACAATATGAGCCATCTTTATTTAACAAGTCTGAGACACAACCAAGTTGCCCATCATGTGTAAAACACACAAAACTCAAGTGCTCATTCAATGGACACAACTGAAAGCAAAAATCAAAGGGTATTCAACAGAGTTAATGATTGAATCTATCATTCAATATCATCACTGAAAAAGACTGAACAATAGTACACCCACAATCAGTGATATAACATAACTAACTGTAACTACTATGAATGAGGAAGTAACTTCAAACTTATCACATGTTTCAATTACTTTACAACGCTTGTAAACCTCAAGTACAATGATGTCCTGTTTCCCTTTGATCTCTGATTATCAATAGCCTAGTGTACTTATACAAATTTACTGACCTGCAATAAAATGCTTGAAATTTGAGATTAATAATGATAAGTTAGAATGTGGGATATTAGAAATTTATATAATTTGCCATTCTGACGCTTGTTCACTGATCTTAATACACAAATGAATGAATTCTGCACTATAGGAGAAAAAAAATCCTTTGCAGTTTGTACTAAACATAATAGGTTTATAAATCAAGTGCAGTGTTGCAGTGTTATGGCTTTATCATTTAGTAAATTCAGCTATGTAACTTAAATCAAGAAGATCAATTTAAAAATACTTCAAAACCTTCATCTTAGTCATTCTTTTCTTGGGTATACAGTACAATGCAATGTTAGTGACTTCCAATTCAATTACAAAGTATCAATAAGTCCCAGCATCGAAACATATTGAAATCTTACGTGCAGAATGCACCATTTGTAAACCTAGGATTGCTTACTAGGAAAGTAAGCTAATTGTGTATCATGTTCATTAGCTGATGTTACTCAGCATGTATTTACTGTTTGTAATCATTACAAAGTGCAGCAAACCAACGTCACAATTCTCTGATATGAATACAATGTAATTTAGGCAAATGTCCTGATTGATTGAATGGCATTCACAGGAATCCAAACGACATCACAAGCATAGGACAAGCTCCAAATGTTCAAATTTATTCCATCTTTTTTTTTTGGTATTGTTGTACCTCTTCTGATCTTACTTTATAAGAGCAACAGGCCTAATTCAATCTGGGTACCAATGAAAAAACATAAATAGTGTATTAATAGCTCTGCAGATAGTAGAGTAAAAATATAAAATTATCTGCACTCATATCGTGATATTACCTCAGATGTAGGCTAACATTTACTAACATTTGCTATGATGAGTTAGTTTGGGTGCTGGAATACATACTGTTCTGAAAATAAACTAAAGGTGCTTACTCTTTAAATGCTTCATCACATTCATTACGGCTTCGGTAAAAGTATGCTTCTTTCTCTTCCTTTTTCTTCTGTTTGTTAACTTTTCGTTCCATCTTTGCCTGCTGCTTTTTTGCCTTCAACCAAGCTTCATATGACTCTTCTGCTTCTTTGGGATCCTAAAATTTTGTTAAAACAACATGAGAAACTCTAGCTTTCATATTCAACATGGCAAGCACAGGTTCAAGAGGGGGAGGCATTGGATAATGAGAAGGGTGGTTGATATGGAAGGTTGATATTCTATGCAGGAAAATAAAGTGTACTTCATACCACTAAAATATCCACTAAAACATCATGAGAAACTCTAGCTTTCATATTCAACATGGCAAACACAGGTTTAAGAGGGGGAGGCATTGGATAATGAGAAGGGTGGTTGATATGGAAGGGAAAATGTTTATATTCTATGCATGAAAATAAAGTGTACTTCATACCACTAAAATATCATTATACTACTTCATGGAAACTTGTTATGTTGAACAGTTTAGTGTGAGCATACCTACTACTGTTACAAGATTGATAATGCTGATCCCAACTTTCTAAGTTTTGTCACTGTTACTCAGACTTCATTGTACAGCATGGAGTCATATTGTAAGATAGGAAGATAACCCCAAACTTATAATGGTGTGGGAAGTTATGGAAAGGTAAAAACAAAAGGATAAACCTACAGCCAAGATACACAAAGATGTTGACAGCTATATAGTCTACACAACGAGACACTTTGGGTGGTACAATGAGGAGGAGGAGGAGGAGGTTGGTTGATTGGAGGTGTTTGATCACCACTAGTGTTCGACCGATAATCAGTTAGATAATCAGCATCAAGCCGATTATCAGACAATCGGTAAATAATCGGCATTGGCAAAATGGGCTACCGATTATGCGGAACCAATTATTATGTTCCACATAAAGGATTGTATTTTTTTGCGCTTTTGATTCACCACAACCACAACGGGAAAAGAAAGTAGATCATTCGATTCAACGCTTTTGAAAGCTGGGGATGGTTACTGTATCGCAAGTCCCTCACGCGAGATTGTACTAATGCTGTTCTATATACTATCCAGTTTTGCCAGTTAACATCATACAGTGTACCTGCTAACTTACAGGGAAGACATAATTTTTTTTTTCACTTCGCTTCTTGCATCTAACAAACCTCCTTTTATCCATGTTAAATGATTGATAAGAAAGATTTATTGTCTCGACAAAATATAAAACCAAAACAATATACTTTTTAACCACTTTGGTTGTTTCACCGTACAGTACGTGAAAACAGGAAAGTGAAAACGATAACATTAGGCTTTGTTCATTTTGAGTTCTACGTTCATTAGGCTAGTCTGGCTAGAGAACGGTTCAGCCTTATAACTGTTCAGATTGCATATGCGCCCAAGATTTAATAAATGCGATAAAATAAGGAAATCAAGGCGCCAAATACTCCTAAAAATCCCTAAATATGTTTGGCGACAGTCCTCAGTAGTTCTACTGCACTACAATATTTTGTGATTAGGCAAACACACTTAGGCATAATTTTGCAAAAAACACGAAGCAATATTTTTCCCTGACCGCATGTACCATAGGTGCTAAAATAACCCCTTTCAGTAACTGAACTCCCGCAACCGACTAAAGCAAGTCTGATTTCCACTGACACGTGCGACAAAGTCAATGGGACTTTAGTGTGTGATTTCTCTCACATGTAGTTAAGTCAATGGAGAAGCGCCATTGACCTACTGTGTATAATCGTTTGAAACGACGTTCGATCCCAAGTTTTCCCTCGCATATATAGTAATCATTGAAAACTTTTTTTATATCAGATTATATTTTTCGATATCAGATTACGAAATTACGAATATTTTATTTCCGTTCTGTCTACTTTTCACTTTATTTACGTTGGAGTTGCAACACTGATAATGGTTCTAATATCAGTTGTAGACGCTGGCCCTAACTTTTTTTTTGCTTTTAGTAGCCAATGGCTATTATTTCTCCCCTTCTGTAGTCTGTACAGCACTACCATTTACTGTGTTGTGGTGGGATTGCAATATTGTGACTCATCGTTATAAACGTACAGCGCCCTATTTACGTATCACAATGTTCTTTATTTGCTTGAGTGTGAAACAGTAAGTCGTTCGTGCATTTACATCTTTGCTTGCATTGGCCTAGAAGTTGGTAATCATGCATAACACTTAATCATATATTAGGCCAGTTCCATGAAAACGATGAAATCATCTGTAATCGGCATCGGCCCGATTGTCACATGAACTAATCGGTAATCGGTAATAACCGATTATCATATAATCTGTCGAACACTAATCCCCACGCAAGTTCTATGTCAAAGGTTACCAGGTCACTCTAGACATGAGGGTGAGTATGTAGATGATGTGAGGAGACAGGTAAGTGAGGAGCAGAGTAAATACAAAGAACCATACTTTACTCCTTGCCATTAAATATACATTCCAATCTACCTAATCTAACTTGGTAACACTGTAGACCATCTGCCTCCCTTCCTGGTCAATGCCCATGGTTCATTCTAAATTTACCATCGATGATGCCTATAAGTGTTTCATATGCATCTGAATTCCTACCAACTCCATAGTTTAGGATCCCTTTGCAAGAAGTCCCGCAATTAATATACAAGTAAATAGCTCAAAACTGTAGACCTTTACAGTGTTTAACAGTATAGGTCTTTATAAATCAGCAAAAGACAATTCAGTTTGCATCAGTTATCAAAATGATGCTGTCAAACTGACTTTATGTCATCAGAGTTTACACTTCTTTAATTTTAAGTATATCATGTTAGTGAAGTAGTAATAAAAACATAATCATTATCACTCAATTAAAAGAATGTGAACGATGAATTCCTAGGGTTTACTAACAAGCTTAGTACACTAGACTTATCATATTGCTACTGTACCAAAACATGCCATTTGAATGCTCTGATAGCTGAAGGAACAACACCAGTTTAGCTGCATGCATCTGGTTTATAAATCATTAATGGCAGCTTAACTTACCTTTTGTATTTTCACCTCTGTTTTCTTTTGTTGTTGACGTTCCAGTTTCTTTCTCTCGATGGTTTCTTGCTGTTTTCTCTTCACCCAAGCCTGAAAAGCTGAGTCTGCCTCTTCTTGTTGTCGTTTCTTTTCCTCTTCCTCCCTCTGTCTCTTGTCCTGTAACCTTTGACTCTTAATCATCATCTGTTTCTTCTTTAATTCCTTCTGTTCGGGAGATAGACCATACTTGCTGAAACCTTCTGGTTTGTCATACTGCAAATTCTCTTGTGTTACATATGTTGTTGATTTAGCAGACTGGATCCTCCGTTTCTGTACGGGTTGTCTCTGGATTGACTGATAGGTCTTGGCTGTGGAAGGCCTTTCTTTCTTTTTTGGAGTTTCCTCTAAAGATATATCATCCTCACCGTTACTAGGTGAAGCCAGACCTTCTTCATTACTTGCATTTCTATTCTTTTCACTAGGTGAACCTAGTCCCATAATGTTACGTTCTTCAGCACTTAATTCACTTACTTTCTTCAACTCAAATTTACCATCCCTCTCTATTAAGACTTGTTCTTCTTGTTTCTTTTCCTCAGTAGCAGGGTTTGTCTCACTAATAATGTTAACCTCACTTTCTGTATTTTCTTTGTTTTCAATTTCAGGATTAAAGCTTTCAGGTTCGACTACTTTTTCAGGACTAGTTTCTGTAATTTGAATTTTATTGCTATCCTCATTCAAGTCTGTCCTTAATTCTTCTTCCTCCTTGTTTTCTTGTTCACTTAAAGTGAGCTGTTTGGCAAACATATCAGAGACATCTCCATGTCTATCACCTTCCCCTTGAACATCATTTCCAACATCCATCTCCTTTTCGTGCTCTTCATCTTCTTTATCACCATCACCTATCATTTCTTCTTCTTCATCATCATCATCATCATCTTCTCTCATAACTTGAGACACTCTGTATTCTATCTCAAGATCACTGTCATTGTCATCTATGTGATCAGGAGGTGGAACTTCAAACGTCACCAAATTTTCACTAAAGTTCACTTTTGTGTTTGTTCTAACTACCAGTTCTTCAGCTCCCCATTCTTCATTAATTTTTCGCAATCTCTCTTTCATATCAATAGGAGGGTAATCTTCCATTTCAAGCTCTCCATCCAAATTGTCAACATAGTCATCCCATTCTGCTCTCAGCTTTGCAAGTTCCTCTTGGATAAGCCAATCATCTCCCTCATCATCTTCTTCACTGTCCTGGTCCTGTCAACAACAAGGAAATCACAAAACTGATAAAATGGATAACAACAATGCTCTGGAAATGTCACACTATGAAGACAAGTATAGAGAAAAACATTACTAGCATTTGCATTGCTAATACTGGATAGCACAATTAGGGGTAACACACTGATTTTTAAGATGCATAAAAACACACTAGCAAATTTCATCGCACATCAAAACTTGAGCCATTAGCCCCAACTACAAGTGCCAAAATGAATGACTTAATTAAAACAACTAACTATACAGAAGTTCAATTACAGTATACTAAAACTTTATTCTGCTGTTTGTTAAAGTGTTACACATACCAGACTGTACAGTAATACAGATATAAGCAGTATACAGAGGTACAGAGCCACAATCTGTACAGCTACTGTACTACAGTTTCACTCAATTTTCATAACTAATAATTAGTACTATCCAGCTTCAGTGATCTATGAAGTCTCACTTTCTTAATAAAATCTAAGTTCTTAATGCAAGACTGGTTACCAGAGAAACCATTTTAATTTGCAACAAATTTATTACATGTGGTAGTGAATGGACTCTGACAACAGAGAACAAACAGTAGATGACATTTATGAATTGTTGTGTTGACAATCATCACACAGCACGGCACTAGATACAATAACTAATCAGAAAAACTAGATATTGCAATTGACTTGTTCTGTTCCTTCTACCTTTTATATTTCCCAAATCCCACCTTTAAAGGGACATTCCAGTGTTGTAAAAATACTATTTCCTGAGTGAATAAGTGAGCTAGAAAAATATTAAAACAGTTTCCACTGAATTGCTGTGGTGATATCACTCTGTAGTTGTCAGATACATTCACCAATTTGAAAACTTCACATCTTTGCCAAACAAGATGAGCTATAAGTATACACTTATGACCTACTGTACTGCAAAGATGCAGAAATTTTCCAACATTTGTAATATATCAATCGTCTTCAGCTACCTGAATATCCCTTAAACTCCATGAGGCAGTGTCTAGTATACACTGCACAAACAAAAGGACTAGCCCAGCTGTCTCATCAAAAGTCTGCAATCTTTATTCCATCTGCATGTTCAAATTGTAATATGTTTATATTGGCTGTATGGCATTTCTGTGTTGTTCGTTTTCCATTGTCTTTCCATTTCTTTGCACAGTTACTGTACATGCACATAGTAATTGTAGCTACTTCTTTTGTCCAATCTACAGTATGTTTGGCATTCTATCAAAACTAGTGTTGCACTGATTATCGGCATGTAATATCGGTATCTGCTGATATCAGTAATATCAGTCTGTAATCGGTCAAATTTGCGGAATTTACCAATAGTTTGCAACCAATATTGTTTCTTTAAAACAAACATACGCTCGTTAAGTTGATAATAGTTTGGTCTAGAGAGCAATCCCCATTCTGTGGCATTTCAATGTGATCGAATCACAATTCACCACTCTAATTTACCTAAGTACTGTAGTTAAGCCTGTGGTATAAACATTTTAACTTCGCCCTTAACTGAAGGTCTACTGTACATAACAGAACCCATTCCACACAGCACACAACAGTATCATTTTGTGCAAGCTATTTTACCTGTTAAAAGCGCTAACCATGTATGCTTGTACACTGTGCAACTACAGTTCTTGTAAATACACTTAGAAGAAGCCACGCTCACACATTTTTGGTGACAATATGCTCATCAGTGGTTGCTTCTACTGTACACCAGTGTTATTGGATAACCTTGTTGGCCTTTCATAGTTGCTAAATATTTTCTGTTGACAGAAGCAACAACGTCTATTTCCCCCAGGAAACTCTTAAAAGGGCATGTTAAATATCGTAGTTTGAGCAGGACCCTCATGCTTTGCACATATTGCTTGTAGGCCCGTAGTTTTTATGTGCATCCAGTACATATCGTCTAAACCCCTCACTTTGGCACACTTGCACAAAATGTTCCTTACGCTCCTAAAGCAACACACTTGTCTAAACACTCATGTATCATTTATGGGCCTACAAGTTAGGATACTTTGAGTGTTGTTGTATACTATGTGAGACTACCATCAAAATTGTGCAGTCTTACTGCAAGCGAAAATTAACGAATTAAGGAAGGAATTCAAGAAAACATAAATCATTCATATTTTTTATTAGAATCCCAAATAATAAAAATGCATTAGGAACAAACAACATTGGATGAGCAGGGACAAATTGATTGAGCTGAAAAGGAACTTCACAAAGATATGAGCTAATGTTCGACTCCTTTCTTTTTTTATCTTTTTTTATTGTGATCCGCATCGGATCGGTATCGGCAAAAGCCAGTAGTTAGGATATTGGTGCAAAACATATCAAAACTTTAAGGCTTTATATATATACTGTTTAGAAATCCTGGGGTATTTACTGTATACCACTCTTGTACAAACAGACATCATTAACATTTACTGTACAGTGTAAAATATTAACCTTACAGTACATGGGTCATTGAGCAGAGCAATATGTAATATATCACTTATTGCAGCTATCATGTGGTATGCTGTACAGTAGATGATATATTAATTTTCCTCTCAAAATTCCCTCTCAAATTAGTCAGAAAAATCAGTGCAATGCAGTGGCAGCAGAACCGGGGGGGGGGGGGGGGGGGGGGGGGGGGCCTGAGGGGCTCAGCCCCCCCAATGGAAAAGTTGAGGGGGCAAATGCATGATAAGCCCCCCCCAATATTTACCAAGGCTCAGAAACGTGCATCTGCCCATTTTTCAATGCATACTTTTCGATCTGTCCGATGCACACGTATACTATACAGGTGTAATAATTTTAGTAATTGCTGGGGCACCCTCAGCCCGTCCCCTGGCTATACACCACATTGTCACCCCAACCGCGTCTTCACGCCCCGTGAAAAGTGGGAGCAGTGAGTGTGAGTACCGGTAAGCGTAACACAACATCCCCTTGCTTAGTGGCGGAGCGTCCATATATATATACAGTCAGGGGGTGGATGCCCCCCCCCCCTGACGGACTCAAATGGCGCCCTTTACAGCTTTTCACTACTTTTTACTTATTCGCGATTATTGACTATTTTATTGCGCTCTCATAATACCTATTGACATTTGTCATATTCTGTTGGTGTAATTTTCCGACAAAATGGCGATGACACCTATTTATTCTCCGTTTATCTGCAAATTAGCAAGGCCCGGAAAGGGTCATTTCCTGCAATCTAGGAAGTATCTTTACTCAAAAATTTTCTGTACGCTCCGTGCCAACCTGTGGTGGCCCTCCGCTTAGATAGTGTTGAAAGCGCCCCTACAAACAATTCTTGCCCCGTGATATACCAATACCCCTAGCTCCGCCACTGCCCTTACTACACTCAAAAACGTCTTTGCGAGTACACTACGAGTAATAGCTACTCTCTTAAAACACCATCAAATATACAAATTACAATGTTTTTACAGACTTTTACGTGCAATCTGAGAAATTGCAGGCTTGAGACCCATATTTTAGGGCTAGGTATTCGCAGCGTAAAACACTGGGGAAGGGCCGTTTCCGGCCATCTGGGGGTTTGAAAAAACCCAAAATTTTCTTGTACGCTCCGCGCCAACCGATGGTGGCGCTCCGCTTAGATAGTCTCCACACATTAGCCCCCCCAATAATTTTTTCCATTTCGCCGCGCCTGGTGCAATGAGAAGTAAGGGGGAACTACACAAATACTGCATCATGTGATTTACTTAGCATGTAACGCAGTAACACCATCATGGTGTCATGACAAAAGTGTGAATGCAACAACTTAATTCTTGCTTACTGTAGTATCAAAGAGGGAACTGTTCATCTTGGGTTATGCAGTAAGGGAATGTCTGGACACGATGTTGTTAACAATAGCAAAAGTATAATTTTAAGTTAGTTGTTTTAGGAACTGTGACTACTGTCAACTAAACCAGAGTAGATCTGTGAATGGTTAATGGGAATCACCAACATATACAGAGAGATCATTGTCATATTAATCCTGATGCCTGTAATCTGTACTGATTACATATCTCTCAATCAAAGCACCAGCTTTGTGTAAAACTGCTCACATCATGTGAATACACCGGATATACTTACATGTTGTCATGCTGGGTGATAGTGCAGCTGGTCGGATGATAGTTAAGGTGCTTAAAACAATCAGTTTCACTTGAAACTTTGGAAATGTTTCAAAGCTCTCTTCTTCAAAACTTACCAACTTAATACTACAACTGGTAAATCACTATACTGTAGATGTATAATCTACAGTCAGACACCTGGCAGCTTGTCCAGTTTGTGTGGAACTAGGAAGGACCAATATGACATCTGTTGACTTCGGGCATTGGTTAGAGAGCCCTATTACACATTGCACAAGATTACAGGTATGCAGTCATTATTGTTATTTGGAAGAACTTGCTTTCCTTCTAGATACTATAAAATCTTGTGTGCTACTTTTACAGTGTTTTAGAGTGGGAAGATACTAGTTTCAGGGTAACTGTACTGTACCTTGACCAAGATATTACACATCAGCAATCCAAGTGCAAAGTATGAAAGTTATAGCAGAAACTGATGGATACGATCTGGGTCAGAGACAAAAACAATGCCAAAGAGAATGCCAATGTCTGAAACATTTAGTTCTCATTGTTTATATCTCGGTTGGCATGATGACAATATGGTTTGTGTTAATTCATGGTGTTTCTCTCCTTTATCACTGTGTAATGTAGTAGCTCTTGGACCTCATCCTACAGTAAATCTCATTCCTATAAGCTTATAATTCAGATCAACACTGAATGCTGTTCAGTGCAGACACCTACCTGGGTTAAGGAGACATCTTTTACTTCATTTTCCTCCTGAAAGTTCTGCTGAAGATCAAAAGTATCATTCAGTGTTGTTGATCCTACACTTCTTGGCAACCCCACTGGGTGCTGTTGTACATCTATATCAGCCATTTCATCAGTACTGTATGAGAAAGAAAAAAGATAACATTGAGAAAGCACTGGAAAACTAACCAACAACCCCCCCCCAAAAAAAAATATATATATATATTCTTGTACACAAATTCCAGTACACATACTGTAGTTTGCTAAAATAACGTCATGTTTGACAGTGTTTGTGCTATTATTATTCTTTAACTAAAACATTTGAACCATGCATACCACCTCTTTCCATCCCCCAGTAGGGTCCTTCCATCACTGTTTTTGAAGAAACAATTGAGAATTTAATTTCATAGTGTTGCCTACAGTCTGTAACTATAGCCTAAATTCTAATTTATAAAAACATTTGTGGGAGGTTTTACTTCTGCTGTGAATTACTTACCTCTGCACAATGATTATTTAAATATAGTTTGAGGTTAATCCCCCTTTAAGATGGTTAAAATTGATCATCCTTTGATTAACAGACCAGTGAAAACGATCTGAAATATACCACAGATGGCAGTTGCCTCAAATGTTGCTAATTTACAACAATTTTAATCTGGTACTGTAACATATTTGTTGTATTCAAGCACAAAGGGCTTTATCATGCGCACACTACAGTATGAATCCAGACACAAATTTGATAACATGGTCAAATGTTATGACAATGATATTCTAAGAACATTGCTTCATCAAGCCAGTAAAAAGAAAAGCATATATCCCAAACCAAGGATTCCATGTAAGGAGCTGCAATCATTTGTGCAAAAGGATTACAAAAGATGGTTTGCAGACAGCATGTTATGAACCTGTTGATTAATTTTGACAGATAACATGCTGCCAATAAAGATGGCTGTATGAATTATCAATCAGGGACTGTTCTTAATACTTTCATAAACACCAATTGTTAACATGTTCTAGAAAGATCATATAAAACTGGTCACCATCGAGCCCTTTTTTTCTGCTAGGATATAACCTTGGAGGAAGCAACACTTTATCCACTGCTGAAGCCTTTAAGATGAGCGACAGAACCATAATGAATACAAGTGTTTCTTGCTGTGTTTACAAGAGATGAGGCACACTCTCTTAGCAAAACTCTTCTGTACTGAATGTACAGAAGATGTAAATATTCCTATACTGTCATCTTGTTGACATACTTCCAATGCTTTTCAAAATGAATATATCTCTGTAATCTTACATAAACACTTCAAACTAATCAATCTTTGATACAGTAGGACTTGCAGAAACAAGTTAAATATGATTTGCTAGCCTATACAGGTGAACTATGTAACCCTAGACAAAGGGCACATGCTATTTGCAATAATGCGAGCACCATCTGTTTCCACCTGTGCAGGCAAAGTTATCACTTATCATTATAAGTTAAACATTAAGAGTAACTAATACCTCTACGTAGCCATTCTGTAATTTCTGTGTGTTGATGGTGATTGATAAAGGGACCATTACATGAAGTCTAAAGAGGCATTGCTTGATGGTACCAAATTCAGCTTCGTTTTATCTAATAGTCAACTGTAGTCGTTACAGCTCATGCAGAACAAAGCAAAGCTCTGCAAATACTACATGCTCAACATAATATTAACTGCTGATTATTATTATTAAATGGTCATATCCATTACGCTGGCTATCAGATAGAATCAAAATGAAGATCTTCTTTTTCACTAACATGGATTATCAACACAAAAATTATGCAACTTCCTGCAAGCTTCCTATGTACTACTTCCCTCCACAAACATGTTCTCAACATGCCAAGATGGGAAGCCTTGTTCATATCGTCTGTTTGTTCTTAAACCCTGCACCCACTCTCAGACTTACGTCCATGGTATGCCAAGCCTGTTTCTAAAAGAGGCCACAGTTGTAGCCATGGTGGATGGGCTGCCCTGTTCTATTATTCTGCCACCCACCGCTATGACATAAATTGGAAGATGCGGCTCGACCCTCATGTGCTGCAAATGTGGTAAAAAACTGACAAACTTTCTAATACCACTTGTAAATTTAAGAAGCATGTCAGAAAATCTGTGTTTAATTGTCAGTACGCATCTCTTTTATCACTTTCTAGAATTGCAAACTCCCTTCAATGGATGAGACCCAGTGGCAAGAGCGTCCATTTGGTCAGGGGGGGGATGCCCCCCCTGACAGACTCAAATGGACTGCTGGTGCCCTTTTCAGCTTTTTACTACTTTTTACTTATTCTTGATTATTGACTTTTTATTGCGCTCTCATCTACCTATTGACATTTGTCACGTGTTATTGGTGTAATTTTCTGACAAAATGGTGATGACACCTATTTATTCTTCGTTTATCTGCAAATTGGCAAGGCCCGGAAAGGGTTGTTTCCAGCAATCTAGGGAGTATCTTTACTCAAAAAGTTTCTGTACGCTCCACGCTAACCTGTTGTGGCGCTCCACTTGAATAGTGTCAAAAGCGGCCTACAGACCATTCTTGCCCCCCCTGACCAATACCCCTAGCTCTGCCGCTGGATGAAAGGAATGATAGAACAACATGTCAGAGCAATGCTACAGAGCAATACTACAGAGCAAACGCCATGAATGTAGGTGTGGCAACTGCCCATCTCCACTTCGTAGACAATTAGCCCAACTTGGTACCTTTGAGGTTGTTTTGAGCTGGTAAATCTGTGCAGGAACAAGCAAGGAATCAGCCAGGGCTGGAAAACCTTGCGAATCTTCCGAACCAGGTTCGCGAGAGAAAAAAAAAAATGGGACGAAACTTTAAAAAAACACGAAGGAGCAAAAAGTACATCTGTAAAAACAATAGGAAAATTTCTGAAGAAAAGTTTCAGAAACAAAAGAAAAATGTCCAGAGAGCGTGCTCGCTATTTTAGTCACAATAGCTTATAACGAGCAATGATGTATCCCCAACCCACTCACAAGGGCAATGCCACACGGACACACGCGGCCCAGCGCGGGAAGGTTGCTGTAATAAATCAGCCTCGCTCGAAATGTTTTGAACAATATTGCCATTCCACAGTTTTTTATACTTATATTGTACTGTAAGTTTAATAGTTAGTAAACGTTTTCTGTCGTATGAATTTGACTTCAATTCAGTGTTCCCTCTAAGGTGCGGGATTCCCTTCAACTGACTCAGTAATCCCGCAAAGAAAACATTTGTCTGCTGGAAATCCCCGCATCGTTTTCTTGCATTCGCGATAAGTTTATACTCAATGCACAATGTATTAACTTGACTGTAAAAAAACTCTGAAAATCAGTAGAGAAATTACCAATTGTGTACGAAAAATAAGTTGGTACATCTTTCAAATTTTACGAAAGATCCAGCAAAACACTTTCGAAAAATTCACGCAAAACTGGCATATCGTGATAAATGCAACTAATGTCATGTAAACAAGGCTCTAGTTCACCCAAAAATTCACACAAAACTGGCATATCGTGATAAATGCAACTAATGTCATGTAAACAAGGCTCTAGTTCACCCATTTATGAATAAACCGTAAGACCACATCTGGTGTTAAGCGGGGGAAAAGAAAGTATTTTCTAGAATTTCCAAAAATACGGAAAAAATAATATCCTACCATAGTTAAGTGCATAGCAAATAGCCTAACCACCTCGTCGGTTATGGATCTCACGTAACTATAAAAACACAACTAATTGTATTTTGCGAACTTGACGTTTTCTACAAGAACATGGAAATTATATTTAGCATTTAGTTAATCATGCCAAGTGGCCTAAAACATGGGATTGCAAGGTTTACATCGTGCTATGTCTGTATGGTATAGACTGTGCCTCGTGTATCATGGGGAATAGATTTTTTTGTTCATGCAGAGGAGTCAGTTGGCTTGAGGTGAGTTTCGTTCTCTATACAGTTAATGTTGTAAAGGACGGGTTTTAACGTATCAAAAGTCAGTAAATGAAGTTAAAAACTTTATTTCTTTTCAACTTTCTTAACCATGGAATGCTAGAATAACATTTACACATAAAACGGAGAATGGCATTTTTTTTCCCCACAATTATTTCAAATTCCTTTCACAAGAAATTATCGTCATTTGTTCAATCCTCAAAAAATATCGTCTTGAAAAAAAATTATGGGGATAATAATAATTTTCGATATATCACCAAACCCTAGTATGAACTATGTCCCAGTCCAGACCAGTCTTGCACCATTTATTTTCCCTTTCGAAGTTTTAACAAGTCTATGAATGAATTCCATCTCTAACTAAATCGTACATGAAGTCATATATGTTAGGAAAAAGCGCCAATACAGCAACCCTTTCTCCTCGAGCAGAATGTTACATGAGGGAACTTATTACTAGTGTGCTACAATTGACACTTAAATAAGATTGCAACTTCCATCATCGACCCATTAGTGCATCTCATGTACATTTCTTTATTATTTCATGTGTTGATTTTGAAAATATTGTTACTGAAATATCAGTTTACCTGATGGTTTTGCCAACCAACCTTCTCAACACATAACTTCTCACTGCATATGAAGGTCTCGCTGCATGAATTTGCGCTGCATTGCAAGATTGTGTGTAGTCATCACAGAATGTATTCTCCTCATCACATTAGTTATCACAAGACATTACAGGTTGATATTAACACCACCCTTATTTCATGTCATCACAGCACATCATTGCACTATATAGTCACAACTCAAGTTGCATAGCCACCACACTAGTATTCCTAGTCACCACTCTATTTATCATATTTTTTGTCACATAATGCTGCCCTTTCCACGTTCCATGTAGATGCAATGTGCATTAAGTCAAATGCAGGTTTTAAAACTTTCCTGTAACATGCTTTGCCTCATTTAAAGTTGTCATAAAGAAAGTCATCTACTTGTTACTTCTATATAAGTGTACTTCTACTTGTAGTTTATAGAAAACTTCTGTATTTCAAAGCAACTTTCTTATTGCTTTCCTTATTTGTTAAAGAGCTCATTGATTTCTCATACCTACAATACTTAGTTACTGGTTACCTTAATGATTGGAAGTTTCTTTAAGCACAAAAGTATCAGTTTCACAAACACACCAGTTTCAATTGCTGGTTTAATTCTTTTTTCTTTTAACTATGCACATTGAACAAGGTGCCCCAATTGTGTAGGTTTACTTTGCCTCCCACCCATGCCACCATGGTTGAAAATCAAAAGAAATAAATGCAGAACCTACTGTACTGTATCCTAAGATATATTGCCATCTTACTTTACAATAAGTTTTTACTCATAGAGACCAATATTTCTTTTGGTATGAATGGAAAACATGTTCCTTAGCAACAAATGTAGTGTCTCTGTAGAATATATTTTAAAAAGACTGAGCAAGATGCAAAAGTAATAAAAAAAGACAGTATGTAAACTACAAATGCTCTGGAAATCCTCACCTGTCCATGAAATACAAACTGCCTTTCAACTCTTCTTCATTTTCCACAAGAGATGCCGTGCCATCACTTAGTCCTCCATTTTTCCCTGTCACAAACTTGTACATTTCCAATTTCACACTTAATCATCGGGTGTTCGTTGCTGCCTTGTTTTTTTCTTTTTGCAATCAAATCTGGTTAAAAGTTCTTTGATATCATCTTTGATCCTCTATACAATATATCCAAAAGCGTAATATCTCTGAATATTCCAACTGAAATCACGATGTAACAGTGAATGTCCAACATTAAATCATGCTGGTCTATCAAATGTGCACTTAGTTTCAGATTGTTAATGCAATGATAACTTGTTAGTATTTGTATTACTATGTAACATTAGTTACTAGCAAGTAGTAAGTAGAAGACCTGACCAAACTTGTCTTACTTGATTCTTTGTAAAATGAACAACCAGCATATTGTGCAAACCAAGTCTGTATTCAATATATTGCTTAATGATGATCTACCATCTTCCAATACTCTGACTGAATAATTTATGGATGATCAGCTCTCCGTCAGTATGAGAACTGTTTTGCTTACAAATGTACTTCACTTACATTTATCACAAGCTACAGTAAAGGTTACAGGCTACTAGTACTAGTAATACAACTACAATCGCCTACACGGATATTGGCTCGTTAAACTAGGAAGTGTAAACAAGGCAACTTACATTAACAACACGCATTGGTACAATTTGATAGCAAAAGACATAGAACGATCTATTGTAACTGTGATATGGTAGGTTAAAAGGTTAGGCTTTGCCTGAGGGCAAAGGTTTTGCACCACTCCTAGCCTAATGTTACTCCTAGGCCAGTCCGTTGCTTACTCTGCCACTGTTAGTCCTAGGCTCCTACTGTAGCTTAATAGCATAACTCCAATGTAGGAGGAGATGCCTATAGTATGCGCTACAATGCGAAAGTGAAAGGGCAGACTGCATTCAAGCCGGAAACAGTGTCTTGCCACCGTGAATATGATTGCTCCAGTCAGCGGTTCTTACGGCGTAGTATATACTGTTCGTGGGCTGTTATTAATTCAGTTTCTTACCTTAGTCAATAAACGAGGCCAGAGGTGTTGATAAGGAAATTTTATAAACCATTTGGAGATGGGCAGACCAAATCACCGATGCACCTTGCAACAAAGGTCATGGTTGGTTTCTAAGCATCTGCGCTTGGAGTGTTTACATCAGCAACACCTTAGAGGACGCTGTGTCATAAAGTAGCTCTGAAGTAGCTAGTAGAGCCTCCGAACAGAAAGCTCCATTTACAGAGGTCACTGCGAGAATTATGCGTTCATTTTTGTCATTTATTATTCATTGCCCAAGACAATGAGAATCTGCGACGGTACGAGTGCATGCGTGTATGAATGTGACGGCCGTGACTTGCATATATGGTAACTCAAAAAGTAGAGGAGAGATTAATTTCATATTTGAATAGCGGATTTAATTTAAATGAGTACAATAATAACCATATTCATAGTATTTTTACAGGGGCAACAGGGTCAGTTTAGGTGATCAGTGGTCAAAACCGGACAAAAATTGTAAGCACATTACTCGGGGTAAATTTTGGACGGAATTCATTGTAAATATACAATTCAGCACCTGGGCGAGTGAAAAACAATTTTGTCGTGGAAGTCAAATGTCCTTGAGGACCTTTTAGACACGGTAACTCTGAAATTTGCATACGCTAAATACTTGTGGTGGCGCTCCGCTCAGATAGTGTCGAAAGCGCCCTTACAGACCATTTTTGCCCCCCCCCCCTCCCCCCGAACAATACCCCTAGCTCCGGCACTGCCCATAGCCAACAGCTTTTGGAGCTTTGGAAATACCTCAATCGTCTCCGCGGTAAAACAAAACTCAAGTCGCGCCATCCCCTAAGTTGTGCGTGTGGCATGCATTTTATTAAGGTACGTTTTTACACTTCGAAATGTTTGCCTCTCCAGACCGTCTCAGTCCACCCATCCCCTTCCTAGTTGCAGAAATGAGGGAAATTTTGCAGAACAAGAAAAATAAGTAACAAAAATGAGGAGGATAATCTAACCTGAAGTGAGAACATTTTTTAGTCTTTCGTATACTTTATATTAATGGACACTATAACTTCCGAAAATAACAATTTTAAGTAAACTTACTGGCAGAAAGTTTGAAAATATAAGATGTTCTTCTTTTAACTAGTACTAGATTTATTCTACCAGGTTTTAGTTCATATATTGCTATATAATGGTGTATACGTACGTGTCTAGTCATATGCTGGAATGCAGACGACCAATGGAAATGTTTCGGAAGAAGCTCATAACCTCAGAGTTTCTGTCACCTTTTTGGTAGACGTGAATTATAGTCCTGTAGAGTTCCAAATGTCAAAGGCCCACAGCTCTGCCAATTAGTGACTTGCAGTTTCATCCACACACTACACAGGGCGTCAGTAACTTTCGACACATGGGTTGAGTATTTTTTCTCCGACAAAGAGTTTTTTTTCCAACAAAATCTGAAACTTCACAACACCACCAAATCTCCCAAAATGATAACTCCTGAATGGTCTTTGCGCTGACAATGCACTATGAACAATTGATCCCTTTTAATTCCCATTATCAGCCTACTAATAGTTAAATGTCAATGTTTTGTCAAGACATCAAACTTTCTCGAAAAGTAATTAAAAATGTCGAGACAAAATGTCGAAACTTGGAGATCAAACATAAAAATTTCGAGATCAAACATGATTAATTTGACACACGTTTAAGATGAATTTCGAGATAAGATATCAACTTTTTTAGAATTATTTGAGTGGAGCCTCTTGCAGCTAGGCTCCCGTAATAGCCTACCAAATAATTTCCCCATGGCTGTTGATTTCAAGATGATTTCTTCTCTCCCTGGTACAATTCTAAGTTCAATTAAACTCTGTAAAATTATTTTAATATACTGATTGGAAACAATAATAGGTACAAACTATTTGGCCTTAATAGTAGTACTGATCGTGAGTACTCGATGATTCCTTTGCCAGAAATAATTCGCCTCTATAAAAACTGCATAGAGGTTGCAAAGACTTGGGTCACACGTGATGGGGAATCTGATCCATGATTGGTTCAATATTACCTATACTTCGGGACAGCATTAATATTCTTAAATCTATCACTAAATGAACAATCTTGGGTGAGAAAGAAAACAACCCATAGTCCTAATGTTTGGTTATGTTGTTCGTTGTCTGCAAATACGGACTCCTAAACTAGACGTCTGACAATGGACCGAACAGTTTCTTATGTATATCTACATTAGGAAACCGTTGGAATTAATAGGGGAAATTTGAAGGTGAGAAGTGCAAAGGTTTCAATACCTTACAGGAGTTTTTATTGGAACTAAAAGGGGGCATAATACATCACTTCATGACATAAGCACAGTTAGTCGGATAATATTTCCATGTTGTGTATGATAAGGATTTTACAGGATTGCTAGAGCGGTCTCGGGCTCGAGACTTCGATTCCTATATGGCACCCGAGATCGAGTCATTCGCATTCGAGACCAAGACGAGCCAATCCAAGATGGAGACTGGGTGGTGAGTCGGTGTCCGCCGGATCGACTGCGACTGCTAGAACACTTCGTTGCTGCACATTGGAGATCCATTATATAGCGTCCCCAGACGAAAGTCGGTACGCGCATGGCCTCTTTCACAGGGGCGTCGGAGCCGGTACTGCAGGTCCGGCGAAGGCCGGACCAACATATACACAGCGCAAAAAAAGAAAAAAGAGTAGGACTAAGAAAAAAAAAATGGAAAAAAATAAAGATCCAAAATGAAACATACTTCAAAAATGTGTTTCAGAAGTTTAAGCGGGCTAAATGTGACTACTCTGGCATGGCAGGGGTCTTGTTTTCAAGCTCGGGAAGTGCCATTTCCTGCAATCTGGGAGGCATTTTTCAAAATTTTCTTCATTACGCTACGCGCCAATCATGGTGGCGCGTAGCGTTGTTTGACCTACCAAAAGTCCCCCCGATAATTATGATAGATGGCCACACTCTGATCTGCCGTACCAATCCCAAAGAGCTTCCGATGCCCCTGTTTCACAACCACAGATCGAGGGAGAGTATGCACCATAACACATTTATTGTAGTTGCCATTTGTCATTCTCCTAATATGTTTCCTTGTACACGGTAGACTACTGGATGCGATTCAGATACCATGGACTCAAACATTCAATTTAGTAACGTTGCTTCATCTCATGAAGGAGAATTACCCGTAAAACACATTTAGTCATCAAGGGGTTCCGTAGCAAACTCGTTTAGGAATGAGAAGAACTCCACACTATTTAAGACTTAGCTTATGATTACATACTTTATCATGAAGCAATATAAAGGTACATCAACAGGCGCGTATCCAGGATTTTGTAACCCGGGGGCGCGAATTACTATCTAAGCGGAGCGCCACCATCGGTTGGCGCGGAGCGTACAAGAAAATTTCTGGTTTTGATACCCCCCAGATCACCGGAAATGGCACTTCTCGGGCTTGAAAATGACCAACCTGATGTACACTTTTGCCTGAGTACCAAGTATTTCCCAAAAGTTTTTTTTTCCATCCATAACATTTTTGAAGATTGTCACCAGTCACACATCATGTTCGATCTCATTGCATGTCCTGTGGATCATTCATTGTTTTTGTAGCTGATTCTACGTCACGGCCCACAATATCCGAAAGCCCCACTTTTCATGGTTTTAAGCCCATTATTTGTTCAGAATTTGAAAATTCACATTTTTCGTGAATAAAATCACTTGAAAACATACCCATAATGTTGCACAAAATTCAATCTATGGACAACCAATATAGAAAAAAAACCTCCTTGAACCACTAACAGACAGGTCAAAATTGCACGAGTAGAGGGAAGTATGATGAAGAATGTTGGTCAGGAAATTTTCGAAAATTCAGACACAGGTAATTTATTGGTGTATAGAAATATTAAAACCTGTTATAACGGCTATTATAAAACTTGGTTGAAGGAAATGAAAAATAGCAGATATTTCCGATATCAGATAACCGAACACTACACACATAGGCGTAGGAGGCGGGGGCTGCAGCCCCCCCCCCCCCCAACCAGATTTTTTCCCCTGAAATTCGGGCAATATGCTGATAATTTTTCGGGCACCTACTGAAAGAAAAAATTAATAGCAATGGTGTAGTTTAAGGAAATGAATAGTTCAAAAATTATCTCCTTGGTAATTAAAATAAAGTCCTAAGCTTGGCCGACTAATTCGCCATTACCACTGTAAAAGAGGGTTTTGACATAATTGGACCTGTATGCTTTTTCTCCATAAGACATTTGGTTGTTTACATTAGCATCCGGCGGTATGCTGCGCAACTTTCACGGACCGTACGGTACACGATGCGATGTAATGACCGATGCTTGCTTATACGATATTGACACTAACATGTTGAATGCGCGCGAAGCGCGCGAAAAATTTTGGTTATATTTTTCGGGCAAGTCGTTACAGCCCCAAGTCCAATTGGGCTCCTTCTACACACATAGACAGTTTTGAGGCTGTTCACCCTGGAACATTTTAATCAGTGAGCATTTTCATGCTCACATATATGATGTGATATCTGCTCTTTGCTTTGCCAATGGAGGGGCGAAGCCTGTAGGCAAACTATCTAAGCGTAGCGCCACTATGAGTTGGCGCGAAGCGTACAAGAAAATTTTGGCCGAAAATGCCTCCCAGATCGCTGGAAATGACACTTCCCAGGCCTTGTAAGTTGCATCTAAGCATTGTCTCTTTTGAAATTACTAGCGATATCATAAAGAAAATTTGCTCGGGACGGGGCGGTCGCCCCTTCCCGAAATGCGTCATGTTCCCCGACGACTCGGTTGAGTTCAAGACCAGCCACAGTTGGTTCCATAGCACAATTGTACAATTGTTTAAGGCGTCCATACACACACACGCGTTATGATAGACCATATATAGTATATAGATACATTAGTGAAAGAGGAAAAATGGAAACGTCAAAAATGGAGTTGTCGGTGTCAAGGGTAGGGTGAGGCGCACGACCCCTCCGTAATCCTTGATCTGTCACTGGCTACCCTGTGTTTATTATAGGGGTCAGCGCTGTAATTATGACTGTTCCTCTTTCTCTTCCCGAGGTCTTGGCGTTTATCTTCTACTCCCTCCTGTTCTCCTTTTTTTCTCTTTCTTCTTTTCTTTTCTTTTCCCTTCCTTCCCTCCTCCTTTTATTTTTTCCCCCTCATTTTCCCTTTTTTCTTCTTTTTTTTCTCTCCTCTTTTCCTTACCCGGGGGGCGCGCGCCCCCAGCGCCCCCCTGGATACGCGCCTGATCAAGCTGGCCTTCAATATAATTATAGCTGGTTCCCAATGCTTAGATACTATGTCATACGCAGGAGTCTTTCTGCGCCGAGTTTGGGATGGCGTAGTAAAAATGTTGATATAAATATGTGGATTTTTTTAGATGATAGGTACAACAGTTGATTAATAAATTCAAATTTGAAAGAGTAAATCGAAATTTCCTGTGACAAATCATTGCTGATATAACGTAACGTAGAGAAAAGCTCGATTTCTAGAGATACTTGGCGAAGTTTTCACGAACGAATCGAAATTTCGAGATAACAGTTTTGAAACAATAAAACAGAGGACATTTCGAATTTTCATATCAAAACAAAAATCAAGTGCACAATCGAAGTTTCGAAACTAGACTACCTTTAGTTTTAGTTTAGGCTTTAGTTGTCGTTTTTAGAAATTGGGCGTAATTTCGAGGAAAGAATCGAAAATTAAACTTTAACTTGTTGGAATTTTTAATCTGTTTCATCGTAGTATCTAAAAATTTGATTTTTTTTTCTGGACTTTCTGCCACCGGTACGTGAGTCACTTGTTTTCTGATATCTCACTCATGTTACGTATAATGTTCAGTGATTACACTATAGTCATAGGTTCAGTGGCGTTTGGTATATGTAGTAATAAAGAGTGATATACCCCCAGCTGGATACCGAATCTGGTGGCGTATAAGTTATTGATTTTGATTAGAGTGAAGAAATCAATAAAAGGCCTTTCTTCATTTTCTTTCTATTGAGGACTGAGAAAGGAGTTGCTTAGCAGGATCAAGAAATAAGGCGATCCGACAACTGTACGGTGGTTGATTCATTCGAATCACTAGTGTTCGATATACCGTCATGACGTGTGATTAAAATACTGCCATTTATAACTGTTTTGTGACTGGAATCATGGCTGTTCAAGCGGCCCGAAGAATATGAATTTTTGCTGGAGTGCTCAGTGAAGCTCGTTATTGGGTAACCGAGTTGTTGGATCATTTTAGCGTTGCTGCAACATCAGTGGGATGGATTCACAGCAATATCACAAATTAGATACCGTAATATGTTTCATTAAACGTAAAAACATCATAGTGAAAGGAGACTGCCAGCGTGTTCGCATATTGACTTCATTTGGTCCAAGGTGAATAGATGTTACACGGGACAGGCATTTCGATATTGAAGGATTTCGCAGAGACAAACTGAGACACGGATAGCTTATCATTTTTGCTCTTATATA
The DNA here is from genome assembly GCF_037975245.1 of Apostichopus japonicus. Lineage (NCBI taxonomy): Eukaryota > Metazoa > Echinodermata > Holothuroidea > Aspidochirotida > Stichopodidae > Apostichopus > Apostichopus japonicus. The sequence goes on from NC_092581.1 coordinate 6,588,137, forward strand.
CTATCAAAAATACGGAAAACTACGCGACGTTCCTCTTCATTGGTGGAGTGTCTCTTGTGCATGCAAATGATGGGAACTTGATATAGGATGGTTGACTTGTATAGTTAATTAAATATATTTAATTCATATGAAATAGCCTATATACATTAAAATGAACAATAAGAAAGGTCAATCAAGAAGGCGTCGTGCCAGCGCCCCAGGAATTATGTCTCCTGCAATGGCCAAGGTTTACGAGGTGAATCGAAATGAAGAATCCCGCCTTGTATTTGACATTGATAAGCTTGGAAGAAAGCATCATTTAAACAGCATAAGACATTATACGGAGGTAAAGGCAATTGCGAAAGAGCTGGCGAACTTAGAGATAGAAAGGGACAATCTGTCTATCACATTTTCCAAGAAGGAGCTGAAAGAAAAAGACGTTCCTTTGTTAGCTAGGAAGAAAATGACATTCAAACGGCCAAATTCCAAGGTAAGACTAAGCGGGAAGAAACTACTTCAGGGACAGGTTGGAGAAATTAAAGCTGGTTCCAATCAAACATTAGCACGTTCCATGTCGAGTGATCTCTTCAAAACGACAGAGTTAACAGAGACTGGGATTGCAAAGTCTCCTGATAACGAAAGGTTTCCCCCAATTTGTGACAGTAAGGTAAATCCTAGACAGAGACAGCGTTCGATTGTGCAACGTCGCCATTCTGCATTTCCACGTATGGTGTCCGACTCCAAGAAGGTAGCGGAGATCCCCACCAATACACTGACCGGTCAGCGAAGATTAGCAACTCCTGATACAGAAAGTGGAGTGCTTACTGGACCCTCAAACGTGTTAAGCATTTCTCCAACAACTAAAAAAGTAGGCTCAAGTCACGAAATTAAAGATGAGTCTGGTGACGTCACCGAAGAGTTCGGTCAAAAGACGAACGCCTTTCAAAGTCCAAAACGAACGCGTCACACAAAGAGTGAAATAGAATTACACGAGAAACATTTACAAACTAAGATCAACAATTTTTTACATTCGCATTTACCTGGTGAAAAAGAAAACCTTTGATTACATTACTTGAAGATCACATGTCTCTTTTGAATACATTTTTTTCTGAAAGAAAGTTCAGTTTGCGCGTAAGTGTAAAATTGGTAGGCCACTTGAAAAATGTCGGCTAAGCTTGAAAATTACAAACGAAACTATTTGAAAAGATTGAATTATGAGTAGTCCGAAATCAAATAGAAGGAAAACTACCTGGGGAACTATTATATAAAGGAAATTATGAAAGAGCAAAATTCCTTTGCTCCTTCAACTGGAAATATGTTTAGTGCTAACGGCATCAATAGAACTTTCTAACTGTTAACTCTACGTTATCCGGCTGTACAGTAATATTATATACTGTTCTAATACCTAAGTGAATGAGATATCTGTAAGTAGGCTTTTATACTGTGGTTTTGAAGGTATTACATGACATCATTGTCAAATTTCGAGTTGCTGTGCTGCACGTACAAAAAAAAAAAGATAAACTTTGAATATAGTTTGATACTATTTTGCTAAGATATCATTCTATAGTAACTTGTCAAGTCGACAAATTTAGCGTTTTTTACTTGTTGTCAAGTTACAGGCAGTGCAACAATTATGGTGAAGATGTCACGTTATCGTTACTTGCCAACTCGACAAATATCACATTTGCATGGAGTGTTGTGAGATTATAGAAAGCAGCGATCGCTCTGAATTTTTGACAAACCCAAGATTGTATGTGAAAGAATCCAATTTGGCATAATAATTATGCTAATTTCTTCTTAATCAGAATCCACAATCTGGATGAGCCAAAGAGAACACAAGAAAGTGTCATTTGTGGAGAATTTTCAGATATCGATTTCTTGTACACAAGACGATTTTGCTTGATGGGTATACGAGAAACTGACACATACAATCAAAAAGACATATACCGGTTTCAAGACTTCTGTAACATCTGTTAACTTAATCTTAAACAGATTACTGCTATTCTTAATGTGGAAGGGGAAAGGATTGTTAATCGGACAGTAACGATCATTTTGTTATGGGTTCGAGAAAATACAAAGTTAGTGATTAGACACTTAATACGACGTCACTAACTTAAAAGAGTATAGGTACGACCAGGGACGTAGCTAAGGCCTGATGATTGGGGGGGTGTAGTGGCTGAAATTCCAACTGGATGGGTTTTGGAGTCAAAAAATTCCGACTGCTGCCTTAAATTGTACCCCCCCCCCCAACTCATCGTCAACGATACGGTCAGTGTCAGTTAGACACCCCATATTTTGCGACTGCACTTTTGTTCCGAACTTTTTGCAATACATTTGTACCTTATGGGGCAAAGTTTTTGCTTATGTTGATGGCACTTTTAAACTTCCGTAGATTAGCATTGCGTGTTTTAATTGTATACCATAGAGACAATGTATGACCCACCGTCGTAGCCAGGAATTTGAGAGGGGAAGCACTTTTTGCGATTGATATGGGGGAGGGGTCTCCCCTTTGAGATTTTTTGAACAATTGAAGGTCCTTAGATGCGATCTGGTGCAATTTGTTGCCAGTTTCATCATTATCATATGATATCATACTATCAGCAGATTTTGTTTCCTGTTTGAATTCTTTTACATGTTCTTTTACATAATATATCAGAAAGACAAACATAGTGCTCTTTTACAATTTTTCCAGAAGGATGATTCTTGTTTATTGTCCAATGTCTGGACTTAAATACATTTGACGAACTTAATTGATGGACAATATAAACTTTCATATTTTGTAAGACAGCCAGATTTGCTGTGGCCTAAAAAAATATCGTTATCTCCATGTATTAACAGTGTAATAATTATTTATAGGAAGTGCGTATCACGTACGATTGCTAGCTTAGCTTCATAACATGCTGTTCGTGCAACAACTTAGGACGAATCATATAACGGATGAGAACGAACTTGTGCATACGGTTCGTGACATTCCATCTAGTGTGGTTAGGTAGGCAATATGTATTTTATTACGCAGTGGCCAACTGCAGGTTTGAAATAGGCTATAGGCTAAATTTATCTAATTTCATCTGCCAAACTAAGTAAGTAGTTGAATCAGTAGGCCTGCATGTTATTACGATTATAACCGAGTTAACGGAGCTGACGAGTATTCAAGATCAAAAGAGCACTGACAAAATACTATGCTAAAAAAACAACAGTTTTTAAACAATTTTTTCGACACTCAAAGGGGGGAGCAGTCGCTCCCCTGCTCCCCTGGCTACGTCCCTGGTATATCCTGAACTTACTTTAAGGTAGCGAACAGGGTCGACGCACCCAATAGCAAAATTAATACAGACATTTTCCGAATTGAAGCTGGCGAACGTTGTATTTTTTTTTAGAAGTATTCAAAATCATACGAAGTTGTGTATGGTGGAGTATAAGGATCGCGAGATACAATTTCTCAATGTGACGAGGAAACCGTGCTAAATATGACTGATTAAAGGTCAATTTTTCTCGAAAATTTTATGTCACTCACAAATTACAAGAACATATGAAAATAAGAGTGCGGCAGTCAGAAAAATTAGAGCGCGACAGTCGGAAATTCCGACAGTCGGAAATTCCGACAGTCGGAAAATTCCGACTGTCGCACTCAAATTTTCCAACTATCGTCATTTTTACCAAGATTGGGGGGGTGAGACACCCCCCCACACCCCCCCTCTAGCGACGTCCCTGGGTACGACCCTTCGTTGGCTTATTCAGATGGAAGGCTTTATTTGGATGAAATTGTCAAAGCTCAAACTTTCCCGGACGGTTAAACGGATGAAATAAAGATTAGAATCATCGAACTTATTAAATGCGGCAAAATAATCGTTTGGATTTAAAATGACAGCTTAAAGGAGACACAAACCTAACCATCCTTATTGACCTGTAAGTGAATAATGTCATGAACAACTTCCTCAAACAAATACGAAAGTCTGGTTTCTCTTGAAAGATATCACATATCTGAAATTCCCACAAACAAGGCAGAAGAATTGATCAAGTCACTATATGGCATCATTGAGCCACATATGCTTCAATTCTTTGTTTTTCTCTATTACAATGTTTATTTTCTGCAACTGAGAAGGATTTGAGAACTGCTGAACTGTAATTTGAACTTCATGTTTGCATGAGCTAATGATGGCACTGGTTTTATTGTCAATAGTGTTAGCTTTCTACGATAAAACGAAATCTCCCGGGCAGGACTTTTAAACTACGATATCTCGTCAACAGAGCATGACTTTTGTAGCTGTTTGGGAAGATGTTCTTCACAAAACTCTAGCTTAACAAGATGGTTGGGTGTATATCCTCTTTAAATGTAGCTATTTGTCAAGTTCACCACTCTTTGCCCCTCTTGAACGTTAGTTAGGAAGCTCTAGAATACGAGAAATATGAATTCGCAAACTTGCCCGTCCGCAAAAGCGCCAACTTTCAGTGGGGGCATATTGATCGTTTTTTAAATGAAGGGTAGAAGACACGCAAGTACTTGGCAACGTTATCACAGAATCCTTAATTGTCATATTGATTAGGCATGGTGAAGAAACACCAGATCGATCAACGTCAAATTATACAATGAACCAAGTCTGATATAGACTACCCACTCTCTTCTATTGACGTAAAGGTTCGACATCCATGGTTGACTTGCAGCAAAGGTTTATAGATAAACATGGCTGCCGTACTGCACCCCCCCCCCCTCCCTCGCAGAGAGGGGTTTAGTTTTAAAATGAAGAACAACTTAGATAGTTAGAAACTGGAACCGTTAACTATGCCATTGATCAAACCAATACCATAAAGTCAAACCTAATACAGGTTTAAACAGGAAAGTCTTAAGTGTGAACTCACCCTCCTGCTTCAATAATTGTATGGCTTTTTTTAACAATTTCATTTATGTCAAACTCTCCACCCGACAAGTAGGCATCATTCATAACAACCACATTCATTGCTTCTGAGGCTTACAAATAAGGAACACTCGTGGACTCTTTAAATCTGCTGTTGTCTGAGATACACACGGAATTGGCTAAATTTACCAAATCTGGACATTGCGTTACAGAATGATGTCCAGGATCGCACACTTGTCTTTATTTACAACTGTATGAGTTATCGGGAGTAGGCAAACCAAACAAATTTTAAGACTACTGTAGGACCAGAATGAGACGTTAACACCTCGGATGGAGAAGCTGGTCCATGAATAACATTGTATAGTTTAGTAGACCTATCTTGTTAGAGAGAATATCCTTCCAAGTCAAGAAGCAAGCACATATTGATTTCATCATTATAATTGAATCTGATTAAGATCTTGGATTAGATTCATTACTAAAGGACTGACAATCGATATAATCTGTTTGCTGTTATTTCAAAGATCTATTAGCCAGAAATCCTATGAGAGATCCAGAACTAGAAGTCACCAGGACAAGTCACGTCAACCGTGATTCAGCTGTCTGAAAGTGTAGGGAGTTAACTTACATAACTGCAGGGACGTCGCTAGAGGTGGGGTGTGGGGGTGTCTCACCCCCAAACTTGGTAAAACTGACGATAATTGGAAAATTGGAGTGCCAAAGTCGGAATTTCCGACTGTCGCACTCTAATTTACCTAGGCCTATTCCCATATTCCTGTGATTGTGAACGACCTAAAAATTGACAAATTTCGGTCAAAATTGACCTTTTAATCGGTCATATTTACCACGTTTTCCTTGCCACTTTGAGTAATTGTATCTCGCGATCCTTATACTCCACTATACAAAACCAAACAAACGTATGATTTTGAATACTATACACAAAATGCCTCACAGAACTACCGTTCCACATTTACCAGCTTCAACTCGGTTGATTTATGTACTAATTTTGCTATTGGATTGGTCAACCCTGTTCGCTAGCTTCAAGTAAGTTCAGTATATCAGGGACGTAAGTGGGGGAGGGGGGGTAGTGGGAGCAACTGCTCCCCCTGTCAGTGTCGAAAAAATATTAAAAACTGTTGGTTTTTTTGCATGGTATTTTGTCAGTGCTCTTTTGATCTTGAATACTCGTCAGCTCCGTTAACTCGATTATAATCGTAGTTACATTCAGGCGTCAAGGGCGGCGGAAGCACTTTTAATCTGGGGGGGCACCGACATCAAAGGGCACTTTGCAGAAATTCGATTGCACTGATGCAGCCTTATATTTAGTACCCTTTATAACTCTTATTGTATTATCTTATATGCGTATACACATCACTCCATCAAGGCCCCCCCCCCCCCCTCAAAGAAAATATGCATACTAGTACTGCAATATCCAATGTGCAAATTGGGAAACAAGTTTTGAGACAAAATGAGGTGATATCATGCTTGTTGCTAGTGTAGGAATCTTCCAAATTAGACATTATTTCTTGTTTATATCTTAACAATATTTTTCCATTCGAAATAGCTTTGAGTTTGACCCACAGTTATTCATTAAAAGTCAGGGGCGTAGTAAAGATTTGCAAAGTTGTATGCACGACTATCTGAGCGGAGCGCCACCATCGGTTGGCGCGGAGCGTACAAGAAAATTTTTGGTTTTACAAACCCCTAAGATGGCCGGAAACGGCCCTTCCCGAGTGTTCATTGTGGTTCCCTAGCCTCTTGCTAACTTGAGACACCTCAATTTTTATGTAGAAAAAGGGCACATTTTTAACCTGAGGAAAAGTGGGGGGCACGTGCCCCCTGTGCCCCCCCGGTTCCGCCGCCCTTGTAGGTGTAAGACTATTTTGGTCAAATTTAGACTAGAATATATTTTATAGGAATAGTTCAGTTGTTACTTTTATTCGCGGAATTGGGCCCACAAAATATTGTAGAAGTGATGACCACAAAAAATAAAAAAGTATGAGTTTACATAAAAAAAAAACTAAGGTTTGAGCAGTGAAAAAAGTGTTCGGGGATTGGCCTGAAATTTAACTTCTTGATGATTTCCTTTATTTTTTGTTGTACAAATTATATTCTTCAAAGTATCAAGTTTTCCAAATTCCATTAAGCCCTAGGCTAGGTTTACTACTAGTTACAATTGATTATCTCAATTGTACAGTGGCCGAGAAATCCATGATATTGAGGTTGCACTTTCTTTAGAAATTATTGGGTAAATAATTTGGTATAAGTAACATGTGGGCGACACTTAGTATGTTCCTTAACCAGGCGCGTATCCAGGATTTTCAAACCCGGGGGGCGCGAATTACTATCTAAGCGGAGCGCCACCATCGGTTGGCGCGCAGCGTACAAGAAAATTTCTTGTTTTGAAACCCCCCAGATCACCGGAAACGGCACTTCTCGGGCTTGAAATGACCAACCTGATGTACACTTTTTGCCTGAGAACCAAGTATTTCATAATAGTTTTTTTTCCATCCATAACCTTTTTGAAGATTTTCAACCCGGCACACATCATGTTCGACCTGATCGCATCTCCTGTGGGTCTTTGCTTTTGTAGGTGATTCTACGTCGCGGCCCACAATACCCGTCAGCCCCACTTTTCAAGGTTTAAAGCCCCATATTTGTTCAGAATTTGAAAATTCACATTTCTCGCTTCAAAACATACCCATAATGTTGTACAAAATTTCATCTATGGACAACCAATATAGAAAAAACTTCCTTCAACCCCTAACAGACCGGTCAAAATTGCACGAGTAGAGGGAAGTGTGATGTAGAATGTTGGTCAGAAATTTTCGAAAATTCCGACACAGTTAATTTATTGGTGTAGAAATATTAAAACCTCTTATAACGGCTATTATAAAACTTGGTTGAAGGAAATGAAAAAATAGCAGATATTTCCGAAACCGAACACTACACACATAGGCGTAGGAGGCGCGGCGGCAGTGGCGGAGCTAGGGGTATTGGTCAGGAGTGGCGAGAATGGTCTGAAGGGGCGCTTTCGACACTATCTAAGCGGAGCGCCACCACTGGTTGGCGAGTAGCGTACAGAAAATTTTTGAGTAAAGATACTCCCTAGATCGCAGGAAATGACCCTTTCCGGGCCTGGCTAATTTGCAGATAAACGAAGAATAAGGTGTCATCGCCAAATTACACCAACAAAATGTGACAAATGTCAATAAGTAGATGAGAGCGCAATAAAAAAGTCAATAATCTAGAATAATTAAAAAGTGGTAAAGAGCTGAAAAAGGCGCCAGCAGTCCATTTGAGTCCGTCAGGGGGGGCATCCACCCCCCTGACCATATGGACGCTCCGCCACTGCGCGGCGGGGGTGCAGGCCTAATTCGCCATTACTAATGTAAAAGAGAGTTTTGACATAATTGGACCTCCATGCTTTTTATACATCTACATGAGACATGTCGTTGTTTACATTAGCATCTGGCGGTATACTGCGCAATTTTAAAGGACCGTACGGTACATGATGGCATGCGATGTAATAACCGATGCTTGCTTATATGATATTGACATAAACACGTTGAACGCGCGCTTAGCGCGCGAAAATTGTTGGTTATTTTTTCAGGCAAGTCGGACAGTTTTGAGGCTTTTCATCCTGGAACGCCATTTTCATGCTCACTGATATGATGTGATATCTGCTGTTTGCGTTACAAATTCGAACAGGCGCGTAGCGAGGAACTGCCAAGGGAGGGGCGAAGCCTGTAGGCAAATTATCTAAGCGTAGCGCCACTATAGGTTGGCTCGAAGCGTACAAGAAAATTTTGGCAGAAAATGCCTCCCAGATCGCTGGAAATGGCACTACCCAGGACCATTTGTTAGCGCGAAGCGTACAAGCAAATTTTGGCCGAAAATGTCTCCCAGATTGCTGGAAATGACACTAATTCCCAGGCCTTGTAAGTTGCTTCTAAGCACTTTCTATTTTGAAATTACTTAGCGATATCATTTAAAAAATGCTGAATGGGGGGGGGGCGGGCGGTCGCCCCCATCCCAAAATGCGTCATGTTCCCCGACGACACGGTCGAGTTCGAGACCAGCCACAGTTGGTTTCATAGCACAATTCTACACACGCGTTATGACAGACCATATATAGTATATATATAGATCAATAGTGAGAGAGGAAAATGGAAACGTCAAAAAATGGAGTTGTCGGTGTAAGGGGTAAGGTGAGTCACACTTTTACGAAATCATTGATCCGTCACTGGTTACCGTTCAGCGCTGTAATGATGTCACTGTTCCTCTTTCTCTCCCCGGTGTCTTCGCGTTTAGCTTTTACTCCCTCCTTTTCTCCTTTTTCTCTCTTTCTTCTTTTTCTTTTCCCTTCCTTCCTCCCCTTCTCCTCTTTTTTCTCTCTTTTTTTCCTTTTTTCTTCTCTTTTTTTTCCTCTTCTCTTTTTCTTACCCGGGGGGCGCGCGCCCCCAACGAACCCCCCTGGATACGCACCTGTTAACTGCATCCTCCACGCCCTAGGCATATTTCCCGGCTACAGTTTCGCAATGGCAGAGTCAGACTGACTAAAATTGAATATTAGCAGCGTTTACAGCTATTTTATATGCATATGGCTGCCAAGAAAACACTACTTTTAGACACGGTCAAGGGCGTAGGAACCGGGCGCCAGCCCCCCCCCCAGTGAAAAATATGGGGGGCGGAAGTATCGTTCCGCCCCCCCGCTCCGCAAGTCAGAAAACCCCTTTTTCATTTCCAAATGAGAAAAAAAATCTCATTTGAAGCACCAAATTGCATCTAAGGCCAGGTGAAAATGCAAAATTCTTTACAAAATGGAGTGGGTGTTGAAGTGTGCTATATTGCACCAAATTGCATCTGAGGCCACCTGGAAATGCAAAAAAATTCCAAAGGGGAGGGGGACACCCCCTCCCCTTAGACCCCTCCCCAGGCCGTCCATCAGTCTCCCGCCCCCCCCCACTCAAAAGTACCTTCCTACGCCACTGGACACGGTTGTAGTTGTTTCATTTGCAAACTTTGTTTATTCATCTTAGAGCAGAGTTAACTATCACGTTATTAGGCATATTATATATCGCCACCGAATTTGTCTATATCGAATTTATATATAGGGCTACGTGAGAACCGCAACCACTGAAAACTGTATGTTTTACAGTATGTTTTTATACTTATTTCTAAAAACTCTATTGGTCCTTGACGAAGATGATAAGCAGATTGTTCCTGTGAGAGATAAGTAGCCCCCCGGCCCCTTTCCCCCCCACCAAAAAAAAAATAGGCGCGCTAAGAAAAAGCACTCTATTTTTTGGTAATTCACTATGTTGTCGAATATAATTTGTTGAAAAAAAGGTTTCCCCTTTGTTACATTAACGTAGCATTTGTAGTCAGTAGTCTATGTAGCCTTCAAGCGTAAAACTTATACTCAGTTGCTAACTTGCTTACCCATAGTGATTAATAAGTTTGTGAAATGAGGGCCAGTAGGTACAAATGTATCTAAAAAAAGTTTGGAACAAAAGTGCAGTCGCGAAAGATGGGGTGTCTGACTGACACTGACCGTAGCGTTGACGAGTAGCAGGGGCAGGGTAGGAGGGGGGGGGTGATACTAGGCAGCAGTCGGAATTTTCTAGCTTCAAAACCCATCCAGTTGGAATTTTCAACCACTACACCCCCAATCAGGCCTTAGCTGCGTCCCTGCATAATTGTATAGACATTGTAAACAATGCTTTGACCTTAGCATGTTTGTTGAATGACAGTGCTCAATATGACCCACTGGGTAGCACTAATATTGAACAACTGTGGTGTATGTCTGTGCAATCCAGTTTAAGAAGAAACAGTTTGTATGATTTTATAAAACAACTCAATTACCCATACATAACAAATGAATTTAAATTCCTGAAAATAAAAACTATTGTCTCTACTTCACAATGTGTGGGCAACTTTGGGGAACGTCCATGAAATTCAAAGCAGAGGCAATCATGTTTTTCCAACAACCATCTTTGGTCTGCCTATCAAGGATCATTTTATTCAGTTTACATTAATATCAATGAAACATCACAACAAGAAGTGTTGCCAACATGTCTACTCTACTGCCAACATGTCTGTCAATTGCAAAGACCTCACTTGCAGATGGCAGTCTTGAGAAAGGTTTCAACTTCAAAAACTAAAATCATTCATGTTTATATTACAATGACAATGTTTCCTATTAACCATAGATTTTGGAAGGAAACATAACATAGATATGTATAACATAATACCATTAACAAGAAACATAAGTAATTAAAATACAATGCACACTCTGGTCAATTTAGCTGACCCAGCATATCTGTTAGATGAACAATATCTCTATGTCGGATGTTACCGTCTTGGTGGTAGGAGAAAACTGTATACTTATATTACATTAAAACTCTATTAAGATTCCACTGTTGCTTCAAATGAGAGTGTGACACATCAATACTACATACACTAAAATACAGTGCTCTTTACAGCCTGGGAATAATACAGTGCTGTTTAAAAGGGAATAAAACACTAACTCAAAATTTGAGCTAAGTACAGAGTACAGTGCAAAAAGCTTACAGTCTCTCTCAAATTGTACTGTAGAATGGTAAAATATAATTCACAGAAACACTTTATATGAAAATTGCATCAACATAGAGGCTTGTGAATGAAAGGGCTCGTGTTTGTTTCAATAATTTCATTTATAATCAACATCGTGACATTGTGTGAATGATTTGCACTTTTAAAAAAATAGCTATTTATCATTTACATTACAAACTTTGCAGTACTCACTGTTTATTTATTTGGTAAGAAATAAGGAAATGAATTCAGCACACCACAATGTCTGATTTCTTTTATTTAATTTGATAACTATCCATTAAGCAAGCAGTTGATATATATTTAATTGGATTCTGTAAAAGGTAGAATAATCTTCAACCTACAGCAAACCTACAGAAACAAGAAGACACATTTGTTTCTGAGAGTCATTGATGAAGCTTCAATTGTATTAATAAGAGTTCTTAATCTCCTCTACTGAGGCTGCTTTTTTCTTTCACTTGGTTAACTGTACGTCTTCCATGTAATCAATCTCTCCTCCCTGACTGAATTGTGACAAGGATCTATCAGTTGTTAAGTCATCCATCTGTTGGATAAGAAAGACACCATAAAAAGTTATCTACTTGACATTCTAGTTAAACTCAAAATGTTTGAAATCAAACATATCATGTTATTACGTGAATGATTGGTTGGTAAATGAAAACAAACAGTTTAGGAATTCTCACATAGTGCATTTAAATCCAAGCAGAGTTAATCAATAAGAGCTTCTACTGCTAGTCCTCCCTGTACCCTGCCTCATACAATATGAATCATTCATGCTGGAGCTCAACTGAATTGCTTAGACTGTTACATATGTAAGTGAGCAAAACAAAGCCACAAGATTTAGTGCATGTACTAAAAATTGATGCACATCCTTTAATAATATTGATCGTCTTAGAGAAATCATAACCATGAGAGGTGTTAAAGGCATCATAATAAGAAGCTTACCCTTTCTTGACTACTGGCTAAGAAATCATCGTCTGCTGAGAGTTCCTCTGGTATTTCTTCGCTGATACTATTTTCCATGGACTCACCTCTGCTTTTATGACTTCGTCCTTCTTGGCTAGGACTACCCGGTGAACTGCTGCTCAAAAGGAAAATATCCAATGGAGTTATACATGAGCCCAGAATCTATGATTAAATACTTGTAAAATATTCAATGAAGCTAAATACACTACCTCTCTGTTGAAAGTTGATATTCTTCGTCATATACACACAGAATGCACACATATGATGGTCAAACTGTTTGAAACTGTTTCAATTTAGAAAGCTGAGTGGCTTGAACCTAAGTTGACCAATTACTTAACGATAGCACATGGTTACTAACAGGGACCAATTGCTTCTTGCATATGTGGATTTCAAAATAATCTACAAAACTATCCTTGTCTTTTACCTTTGGAAATCATCTTCATAGTCATCCCCGTCGTCTTGAGACTGAGATTTCTTTCCATTACCATCTCCAGGCGTTCTCTGTTCTTCTGATTTATTCTTTGGTTCATCAAAGTTAAGGCGAGAAATTTTACTGTCCATTTCAGATAAGTCTTTCCAGTCTGGACTCTTGGCTATTAAGTGATTGAATTAAAATGAGAGTTATCTGGCCTTACAGCAATATCGGTACCATAATCACTGAAAATTAATTAATAAAATATTTTATTCAATGACTAGATCTATAAATATATTACTTGTAAAAAGTAGAACAGGTGGAATTGTGATGAGTAGCTGGTGATATGCATAAATACAAAAGGGGTTATCTGTACAAGGGCACAAATTTTAGGCTCATGACCCAGAATCTGCCACAAGACTGAGCCACGACCCACCAGGACCCTCACCTTACTAACCATTATCAGAGCGCATGACAGCTAGCTTGTAATATAATCTTGATGTTGAAACAAATAACAATTGATCTTCCTCAGCAAGCTACGAAAACTGCAGATATTATTCAGACATTTGGAAAATCCTGAAAGCCCCCAAACTATTTTATGGCCCACTTTTGGAGAACGAAATATTTTGTGGACCATTATGATAAGGTCCACATGTAAATTCCCAGTTGACCTGAGTAGCATGTACTAACTCCCAATCCAAAAGTTGCAACGGATAGATTTACACGTCAATTACTATCTGTAACAGGACAGGATGAATTGTCAAGAGTAGTTGGTGCTATTCATAAATCAGCGACTATGTGTACTAACTACTAAAGCATTGCATGTTAAGTCAAATGAAGCACCAGGCATATACTATATTCAAAATCCAAATGTGGGAAACCTTTCTTTTTTGGTATTACTGCTAAAATGAACCAGTCTATTTAACTTATGTTATATGACAACTCACTACCTGTACTGAAGGCTATTAAGAAAAGAATGTCTTGGAAAGAAAGAAGACCAAATTAGACAGCTGTACTTCACTATAATTGAGAGGCAAAAGAGTAAAGTCTGACCTTGCTTGCCAGTGATTGGTGGTGATCCAAGTAGTGATCCAGGTGGACCAAACAAAGAGGGTGCATCTGACAAAGAGCTAAGACCCCCTCCACCCTTTGAAGGACTCCTTGGAGGTGAAGACACCGGAGCTTTCCTTCTGAAAAGAAAGGAACAAGAAAGAAAGACATAATTGATAGGTTAGTTTACACACAGCAAGCTTATATATCCTGTCATGAATTTAAATATTTAGCTGCCAAATGTCCAACATGTATTCCCTCCAACAACTTACATCTGTTATTACAGCTGTTATTACACCAAAGTCTCTTTGTGAAAGGTTACAATCAAACTGTGAACAGCAAACAATGACATCATATATGAAACTAAAGTAAACAGTTGCAACCAGAGGGTACTTGAACTTCATTCTGCTCTGTATTAACAGATCTCTCTTCATCTGATAAATTAAATAAAACTTGTTATTTCTTTAAACATTGATTCTCTTCTATTATATTTTCATGAGTTGCAATGTTTTGTCTCTCACTATTCCAATAACATAATTAATGTTGCCTCCATTAGGCAACAAGTTACCACAAGTGGACCACATGGTAGAGTATCATTCTAAGTATAATAAATAACTGACAGTTACATACATTCAAATGAACAAAATGATTTCTACGGAGAAATGAACAAAGGAACAAAAGATCACAGATCAGTATCAAGACTTTCAAATGATATGTTCAAAGATTTTAACATACTACTATCCTTCTTTGTTTTTGATCTTCTTAAGTTTCACAATATTGGAACAAAAATATATGTGACAAAGCTCATATTGGTATCAATTAGTCTTGATGAGAACAAAGTGTGTTAACCCATCGATTTCAAGAGCTACTTCATTCCCCCCCCCCCCTCCCATTTTTCTTATACCTAAGACCTGTAGACTTACCCAAGTCTGAGTCCTGTTCCAGAGCCAACAAAAGGATCATCAAAGAAATCATCTCTTTCCTCTGAACTGGATCTACTTCTTGACTGTGGAAGTGAGCTCTGGTTTTGATTTTTATTAGCAGATGAAGTTTTCTCTAAGTTTGTGGAACCATTAACCTTTGGCCCTTTCATGTCACTCTGCAATAATGATCATCAGTGAAAAGAACTGCTCTAGGAGGAGTTGAACAATGCAACACAATCAAATATGGAGAATATTTCCTGCTTTTAAGTTATTTTCAACTTGAGTTGACAATTGAGACATCGAAAAGGTAGATGACATAGAGCAGTAATCATATCAGAATAGTATTTGGTTCAAACCTATGAAAGTGATTTACTTGAGCATAGAATCTTTAAGACTAGAGAAGTAAACTGAACAACACTTTATAAATATTTTCAGAAACATTGATAATACAGGCCAGTCGATACCTTCCAAGCAGTTTAAACCTGCACACTTAAGATTCAACTTCAAACATTATTTACACTCTTCCAAAAAGTTATCAGGGGAATCAAGTCATATTCAAATTTTTCTTTGAACTTACCTATGAAAACTGTTAGAGACCACAGTAATTCAGGTTTGATAGTCGATACTTTTTTTTTGGTTAAAGAGCAACGAATCTAGGCTGAACAATTGATTGTGTAGCATTTTATCTTACCTGAGCAGATCCTATGGCAGGTGTCCTCTGAGCTACCGGAACCATGTCACCCGCATGGTGTGCTATGACTCCTCGACATAAGATAAACAACCTCTTGTACATCCCAAGGAACTCATCAAACTCAATACCTAGAAAACAAACATATTGATCAACATTGCTTGCATAGTTTACAACTAACTAACAAAGACCAGCAAAATCTGCAAGCTTCCAACCAAAGCTTATTGATCCAACTCACAGCTACATTACTTGCAACAAAGCTCATCGATCTAACTCACAGCTACATTACTTGAACCATAGCTACACAGCTACATTACTTGCAACCTAAACTCATTGATCAAACTCACAGCTAAATTACTTGCAACCAAAGCTCATTTATCTAACTCACAGCTACATTACTTGAACCATAGCTACACAGCTACATTACCTGCAACCTAAACTCATTGATCCAACTCACAGCTACATTACTTGAAACCAAAGCTATCTAACTCACAGCTACATTACTTGAACCATAGCTACACAGCTACATTACTTGCAACCTAAACTCATTTATCTAACTCACAGCTACATTACTTGAACCATAGCTACACAGCTACATTACTTGCAACCTAAACTCATTGATCCAACTCACAGCTACATTACTTGACACCAAAGCTATCTAACTCACAGCTACATTACTTGAACCATAGCTACACAGCTACATTACTTGCAACCTAAACTCATTTATCTAACTCACAGCTACATTACTTGAACCATAGCTACACAGCTACATTACTTGCAACCTAAACTCATTGATCCAACTCACAGCTACATTACTTGAAACCAAAGCTTATTGATCCAACTCACAGCTACACTACTTGCAACAAAAGCTCATTGATCCAACTCACAGCTACATTACTTTCAACATAAACTCATTGATCCAACTCACAGCAACATTACTTGCAACCTAAACTCATTGATCCAACTCACAGCTACATAACTTGCAACCAAAGCTCATTGATCCAACTCACAGATACATTACTTGAAACCAAAGCTTATTGATCCAACTCACAGCTACATTACTTGCAACCAAAGCTCATTGATCTAACTCACAGCTAATAAACTTTCAACCTAAACTCATCAATCCAACTCACAGCTACATTACTTGCAACAATAGCTCATCGATGTAACTCACAGCTGCATTACTTGCAACCAAAGCTCATTGATCCAACTCACAGATACATTACTTGAAACCAAAGCTTATTGATCCAACTCACAGCTACATTACTTGCAACCAAAGCTCATTGATCCAACTCACAGCTAATAAACTTTCAACCTAAACTCATTGATCCAACTCACAGCTACATTACTTGCAACCTAAACTCATTGATCCAACTCACAGCTACATTACTTGCAACCAAAGCTCATTGATCCAACTCACAGCTACATAGCCTGCAACCAACTTCAGGCAAAATTCGTAAGTCTGATGTCACACTGAGTTTGGTTATTTCATCATCAGTGTCATCATTAAAACCATATCTTCCATATGTTAATAAGAAGCTCCTTGAGTAAGCTGTTGCTTACTTCAAGCTTCTCTTCAAACATGTTCCAAAGATGATTGCTGCATTTCATTTTACTTTATTGTGGTTACTACATAATCTTCAGTAACAAGTTTCACGTTGTGGTGAAAAGAATACGTTCACTAATATATTAGTATTCATAATTGCAAAACAGAGATTTCAACGTGAAATACTTTAAATCTATAAAGTTATTGCAGATAATGTGAGCCTTAGCAAGCCTCTATACACAGGTTTGCAACATTATTTGTGCAGCAAAGAAGTAAAACTCCCACCACTGCTGAAGTCACTATCACCAGCAGAAAACTCATCGTTGACGTATCTCTCCAGCATGTTTCTATTGGAGAAAAAATATTGCATTAATAATAAATCAAAGTTACAGTTTACCATGGTTATCTAATGGATAATTTTACATTTCTTCAAGTACGTTAACTAATCTTATCCCACCTTGCTAACATTTCTTAATAATGGTGAAATCAGTTGCATGCTACTTCTCTGTGCAATAAAAAATGTCGCAGTGATATTGATTCTGATCTATCATACGAGACTGGATTACATGTCTTGAAAACTGAAAGTTATAATTAATTTTTTATTCTTCAGTGACAAGAATCACATATTATTCTAACACCAAGAAAGTACATGAACTTATTGCATATTATGTGTATTTACTATACTCAAACATATCATTCAGTCTTATATGATTTCATACAACTACCAATTTTACTTACTTATGAAAGTGGGGGAACATGTCCATAAATAAATTACGAAGTTCGTTTTTGTCTATAGCACCAGATTTATCCTGTTAAAAAAAGAAATCTTGTTTTAAAACTTACAGCATCGAACAAGTCTTAATAATGGACATATGCAGGGCTCCCTTGCTGTTTGCCGAGTAGCCCCTGCAAAAGACAGCAAAAGTTTGCAAGCCCTTCATGCTTTGCCTTTGGAGCCCTGTACATTGTGAGTAGTACACTCAGTTACACTAAAGGGTAACCTAAATATCTTTGGGAGATTTAGTTTGATCAATCTCAGGTGCGTAGGGAGGAATTTGCCAAGAAAAGGGCAAAGCTTGTAGGCAAACTATCTAAGCGTAGCGCCACCATGAGTTGGCGCAAAGCGTACCCCAAAAATTGGCCGAAATGCCTCCCAGATCGCTGGATATGGCACTTCCCAGGCCTTGTAAATTGCATCTAGCCATTTTTTTTTTGGAAATTACTAGTGATATCATAAAAAATACCAAAAATATACTCATGGGGGGGCAGTCGCCCCCTTCACCCCCCCCTCCCTTGGCTACGGGCCTGATCCATCCTTTGCAATGCAGTAGCCTGATTAGGCGAAAAATACATACATATCATTGAGATCGTTCTTTATTCTTCCTTCGCAAGGACTTTGCTCTTCGACGTTCTTTTTACTTAACTTTTTAAGTCAGTGGGACTTCTCCATTGAGTTAACTGTATGTGAGGGAAATCACACTGACTTTGTTGCGTGAAACTTGACTTGCTCTAGTTGATTTAGGTTCTGGTACCGTTTCATAAATTGTTAATACGAGAACCCCTTCATAGAAATAGTAACCTCCACTTTGGAAATGATATAAGTCAACAATTGGTTGGAAAAAGTAGTGGTGTACATGTCATATGGCACCTACCACGTAAAGAAAGGGGTGATTGATTACTTACATGTACTTACAGGACTTTCAAGGTAAAAGTATTTTTGCGCTGCACGCTGTATGCTGAATATCAACCACATGAGCATTAAACAGTTTTGGCATGTCACTAAAATGATGTAAGAATTGCGTCGACCATAAATGCCGTCAGTGCCCTTCCTCAGATTCAGTTTGCCGTTATGCCCTTCCCATTTGCAGTGATCCCTTCACAATTGGAACCTACCAAGGGCATTTTTGCCATGCCCATTTTGAGGCTTATGTCAAGCCCTGCATATGCATCTTAATTTCTGTAATAATAGCCTATCACTGCTATAAAAGTACACAATGCATGTACCAGGAACTTTAATGCCTTTGCAACGCCATGCAGGCATGTAATTTATTATACAAAGCTTTGCTTGTGTCGGAACAAATTAAGAAGGGAAAGACACTATTTAAAGAGTACTTGGTTTATACAAATCCACTGACTTAAGACTACCACAGGTTTGTGAATATGAACAAACCTTGTCATAATGTTCAAACTTCTGCTTTGCATCCTGAATTTGAGCTGCTGACAAATGCTGAAAAGAGAATTAAGATCATTTGGTGATTTTTCAGTTCACTAAACCTGGAAATATCTTATCGGTGCAGGGAGTGAAGAGGTGCTGATTATGTATGTATGTATGTATATGTGATCTTCCCGCAAGCAGGAACTCGCGAAAGAAGCCATGGAGGCTTGTAGACTCGCAAGCTGACCGAAGCCAATCTCTCGGCACACATCCATTTAACGTCCATGTCGGGAAGTTGTTATTGAACAACACCCTTGCCAGACGACACACATTGCTGTCGGCGGGGAATCGAACCGGGGATCTCATGACTGGGAGACGCCGGCGTTAACCACTAGGCTATACACTCCGCCCCTATGAAGTCAGAAGTGCTATAACTGCAGGAATAGCTTTCAACTGTGTACAGTAACCAGAAATCATGGTTTAATGTTCAGCAAGTCCTCTCATTTACATATTGTGACTTAGCATATGCTGAATATCTTAAGACAAGTTTATTCATCGCTTTTGGTAAGTTTTCAACAAGACTGGATACCTTGAGTTCATAACATTATTACTGAAGCTGAATGGGGATTTGTTGCACATCCTCAGAGCGTTCCACCATGCTAAATAACCTTGTGAAAGTTAGATTCTATATTTATATGGCTTTGAAGACTTTTACATTATGACCACTGCTGAACTGAAATGTTTGAATTCACTTAAAACAACACCAAGTATGACAAAATTTTCCATTTTGATATGCAGTGCTTACAAGGTTTCACTAACAAACACTTGTACAGACAAACTGATACACAATGGCCATTCAAGTACTGTATATAGGCTAGCAGACAATTTTCTGAATGCAGAAAGTCATATTCAAAGCAAAGTTTTATTGTGCATCGAAACAGCAAGAAAAATTACCTCAGGAATCTGCTGACCCTGATGTTAAGAAAGAAGAATGGAAGATAAAATTAATTAAGAGTGTTAATTGAAGAAATTAAGGAAACAAATTAAACAATTTGTGCAACCACAGTAATTAAGTAGGTAACAAAAAGAATGAAAGGTACCAATCGACTCAAAGGCAACAACAAAATCTACAACTATATGAAAGATCTCCTATTGGAGACTCTTTCTATTGACTCACTGCACAATGCCTACAGGTCAAATAGCCTGTCTTATAACAATAGTTTCATCCTGCAAAACAATCTTTCTTAATGCCTAGAAGTGAGCAGATATCTCAGAGTATTACAATCAAAAAGTACAGTGTGGATAGGAGAGTGTTAGTAAGTCATGTAAGTTAGCAAACATTTCTGCAACCACCCTACTAGTCTGAGTAGTAGTTAGCTGTAGTCTGAGTAGTACTAGCTGTAGTCTGAGTAGTACTAGCTGTAGTCTGAGTAGTACTAGCTGTAGTCTGAGTAGTACTAGCTGTAGTCTGAGTAGTGCTAGCTGTAGTCTGAGTAGTGCTAGCTGTAGTCTGAGTAGTACTAGCTGTAGTCTGAGTTGTACTAGCTGTAGTCTGAGTAGTACTAGCTGTAGTCTGAGTAGTACTAGCTGTAGTCTGAGTAGTACTAGCTGTAGTCAGAGTAGTACTAGCTGTAGTCTGAGTAGTACTAGCTATAGTCTGAGTAGTAGTTAGCTGTAGTCTGAGTAGTACTAGCTGTAGTCTGAGTAGTAGTTAGCTGTAGTCTGAGTAGTACTAGCTGTAGTCTGAGTAGTAGTTAGCTGTAGTCTGAGTAGTACTAGCTGTAGTCTGAGTAGTACTAGCTGTAGTCTGAGTAGTACTAGCTGTAGTCTGAGTAGTACTAGCTGTAGTCTGAGTAGTACTAGCTGTAGTCTGAGTAGTAGTTAGCTGTAGTCTGAGTAGTACTAGCTGTAGTCTGAGTAGTACTAGCTGTAGTCTGAGTAGTACTAGCTATAGTCTGAGTAGTAGTTAGCTGTAGTCTGAGTAGTACTAGCTGTAGTCTGAGTAGTAGTTAGCTGTAGTCTGAGTAGTACTAGCTCTGGTCTGTGTCGTACTAGCTGTAGTCTGAGTAGTACTAGAGCTGTAGTCTGAGTAGTACTAGCTGTAGTCTGAGTAGTACTAGCTGTAGTCTGAGTAGTACTAGAGCTGTAGTCTGAGTAGTACTAGGTGTAGTCTGAGTAGTACTAGCTGTAGTCTGAGTAGTTCTGTACTAGCTGTAGTCTGAGTAGTACTAGCTGTAGTCTGAGTAGTACTAGCTGTAGTCCGAGTAGTACTAGCTCCAACCTTACCAGTAAGTTAGTCCCTAGAGACTTTGGTTGTCCCTGCGATTGATTTGTCTTCTCCAACAACTCCAATATTAAAGGTTTCTTCTCTGTGGACTCAGATGATTCCAAATTTAGCCTCTTTCTTAGTTCCGCTCTTTTTTCACACTTGCCCTTCTAAAGAAAAAAAGCATTCCAAAAATAAAATCTAACATGTTGACACAAAAGCTATCAGAATCTTAGATGATAAACCTAAGAGGTCCAGCTACAAATTTCCCATGAAATAAGAATGGCAACATAAGTGTAGTGATGAGTGAATATGGGGTCAAACTAATATCTGACTGCTAGCAACCATGCAATCATATCTAACAAATGCATCATCATATAGAGTTTGAATCTCAAATACATTGTCACACAACATTAAAGGAAGGAGCCAGATCAGAAAAGATCATAACAAAGTTAAAAGCTACAAACCAAATTTGCCTCTGGATTGAACACAGCAGCAGTGAAATCCAGATTAAAAAAATTCAGAAACTCCAGAACGAGATTTGCAACAGTAAGACCTGAGCAAGATGAACAAGAGAAGAACAAAAAGTACAGCACCAAACAAGAGTAAACTTCATGTAGTATTGATTTTACTTAGCATTATATTTGGGATAATTGAGGGAGAAGCCTTAACTTGCAGTGAACTCATCCCATTTAGTTTATGAATTACATATGTGAGTATGAATAACAATGTGTCGAAATTGAATGAAAATTTTGTGAAAGTGTTTAGAGTATATCTTTTGTCAGTCAAAATACCTTTACCCTTCAAGGTGATAGCAAATCTTTTTACTGAAGCCGTTTACTGAACACCAAGACTGACATTTAACATGTATTACCATCTTTAGACTGAAGAAAGGTTTTCAATTCTTGATTGATGTATGAAGTCTTCTTCTGCTGATGTTGTTGCTCCTCCAAAGCAAGAAACACACTGGCCCGGAGTTCTGCCTGAATATATTAAAAAAGGCAAATGTTCACATACTGTACTATCCAAAATAGAACATGTTATGCAAATAGACTGTCATTAAGTTTATTTCTATAATATAAATAGTACACTAACACACAAACTGTACATAAGGTCAATAAGGTGAATAGAATGAGAAGCAAGACTTTAACAAGCATGTAACAGGGGACTGTTCGGCACAGGGTGACGAACAAACATAGAGTCGTTAATTACTTACTGAATTTGGCGGAAACTTTGTAACGTATTGATACCAAAAAAAAGGTGGTGTTTTTTGTTTGAATATCTACACTTAGAGTGACCATTTTTTCTCCAGAAAATTTGGTCACATGATATTAAATTGCTCCCTGTACTGTACGTTGAAAGAGAAAGGTGGCATTTTGAGGATTGACGGTGGTCCTTTGTTTCAAAGATATGCCCAAGTTTACAATACTTCATCCAGAAACAAATTTTCTGAGATAAAAAAATCCAATCCCAAAAGAAAATGGGACAGAAACTTGAAGTATCTTTATTCATCACTTTAGTATAACAGCAAACAATTCAACAATGTACTGTAGGTTGTCTTTATATGTGAGCAATGAATGTTTGCGGTTGTAAACAATCACAGCTTTATTTGATTCAAGCTGTCTCTAAGATCAGGAGGCTAAAAAGAGACAAATTAAAATTATTGTGAGCCTTTTTCAAATTTGAATACATTCCCGGACAGCACAGGTTTTAACCTGTTCCCCATAATAGTCCATCGGGGCAGGCTTGATATCGTTCACTGTCATTGCACATATTTAGTACCAAGGTTTGACCACATATTCTGGTGTGTTTTCATATGCTAAAACAATTCTGGATGTTGGATGGTTCTGGAAGTGTTATTTTAAGGGTAAACAGCAGTTTAAGACGGACTCATTCAGTCCGCTTTGCATTATTAGGACTTCTCTGATGCAGCAATTTTTTCAGTAAAGAGCTAATCAAAATACAGGTTGATACAGTATTTTGAATTGTCCTGTCGGTCACACTGTGGTTCACCCTTAATTGTTTCACTGGAACTCAACTGACTAATAAGCAATCTGATAATCCATTTATTTAAATTTGGTTTGGTTTGTTGCAGATGAAAGTGCTGGCCCATCGGCATCAAAGAAAAGGATATTTGCGGTGCTTTCTCTCCAGAGATTTCTCTGGCACAACAAAACTTGTGGAAAATCAGGGCTCAAGTTTTCGAAAGGAAGATTTCTTCCTAAGCCTGTGGCTTTGGGTGTTGGTCATGTTGACAGTGACGAGGAAGTCATATAACTCAGAAAGGATTGTTTGTGTATAACCAAAGCATAACCTGGTTAATGTTTTGTTTATGTTTATCATTTTCCATTTTTGTTATTCATTTGATCTTTTCCTTTCCTTTTCTTATTTTGGTTTATTCATTTGACAATGAATAACTTACCTTGGTAGATTGAGGAGTTCCCTAAAGTTTCCCTTTTTTTTCTAACTACTACAGGGCAACAGTTTGTGGTCTGTGTGACCTTGGTCACTTTTACACAAAGTAATTGTTTTGTGTGGTCCTTGTTTTCTAGGAATACATGTGGTGGCTCCAAGCCTCTATCAATATACAGTTTAATAGCTGTTTTGTTTTGGTAGGAATATTCTTGGTGATGGATGTGTATCTTCAAATTTATTTAAGGAAACTGATGAGACCCATTTATAAGTTTATAATTTGAGGTTAAGTAATGTGTTTGGTAATTATTTAGTAACTAAATTGACAGCTGATAGGTCAATGGACCCCAGATACCAGGGAGTGAAGAGCAAGCTGGTCTAGAGCCGTCCAGAAAGCCAACCTACCCTAGAGACGTCCCCCAACACAGAGAACCTGCCCCCGAAGTAACATAAGGAAGCAATTATATTTCGCGACTTTGTATTTGGTTGACCCGCGCCGCGATTGTGTTCTCATTTCGTTAGGACTTTTAAGCATTTTATTTTCCAATAAGTTCAGTGGATTTCTTGTTAGACGTAACAGCTCTGATAAGATCTGTTGTAGTTACCCATTAAATCATTTACATATTTCTTTTAGTTTTAGTGACCCCATTGTTTTTAATACAAGATTCATATGCACAGGAAACCTTCTATTTTTCCTTAATATGTTCATTTTTGTGTGAGCGTTACGCCTTTTCAAGTTGTCCCCAGGATCTCAGAGTTTACCGGCCCTACTCTCATGGAAAGGTGCTACTTGTAATTTTCCCAAACCTAAAATTATATATTTTTGCCCTGGTCACTGCGTTTTGACCAGCTACATTTGCGTTAAAAGGTGAGACTCAAGGCAGACTTCAGGAGACAGACAGTGTTTAAAAATGCATTTATTCAAACTATGTTTAAATATCACAACATAATTTTGTTGTTTTCTTCGAAAAATAACACTGCCTTAAGAATGCAACAACTCTTAAAATATTCTTTGGACATTCCTCTATAACTTCAGCTAAAACATCCTGGTTCTTAATACTGTATTTAATTATGTTATCATCTTGCTGTGACAATGAACTGCTCTGTTTTAATTTTCGTACAGTACTGTACAACGTATAAGAGTGACGTTATCTGGTTATTGTTTACTCCTTACATAACACCTCTCTTAGCACCCAACAACTGTTAAAATATTCTTCAGACATTCCTATATAGTTTTGAACCAACACTACCTGGTCCTAAACACTGTTAGTACAAGAACATTTCAATTATGTTACTGTATCATCTTGCTGTGACAAGAAACTGCTTTAGTTTCATTATCGTACAACATATAAGTGACATCATTTGTTTGTTTTTTACTCGAAAATAACACCTCTCCAATCATCTTGGTTCTAATCAGTTCAAGAGCATTTAAATGCCATTTTGATGTTGCTGTGACAAGGAACTGCTTTGTTGTAATTGTCGTACACCATATAAGAGTGACCTCATTTCTCATTTGTTTGTTGTTTACTCGTAAAGAACACCTCTCCAATCATCCAACATTGCGAAAAATGTTCCCAAATCCCAGGACATCCCTCTACAACTTCAACCAACAAACCTTAGTACTCAATATGTGCAACAAAACTTGTTTTTTAGGCACTTTTTGAAGCCTAACCCTGATGGACTATGACATCATATGTTTATTGTTTACTTGTAAAGTATTACCTCTTTTAGCATACAACAACTCTTCAAGTATTTTTTCTTTACAACATCCAACCAACAAACCTTGGTTCTAAATAGGTTCAGTAACATTTAAAAACTACTATCATGTTCAGTAATGTTATAAGTCCCACGGACGCAACCCCCTGAAAAAATTTGCGTCCCGTAAAAAAAGCTTGCGTCCCGATCGAAAACCAATTACGTGTACTTGTATCGTTTGCCCTACTGTTACTAATACTAGTGTAGTATCACTGCCTATACTTTGTGAATGTTATACACAATATATAGGGCAGAAATGCTCAGTGCTTTAGCTTCGCTGTTTTTTTAAGGGCGGCACAGCCCGCCCCTCCTTTCCACCACCCTGCCGTTTCAACCCTATTTTTACCCCCAGTCCCCCCCCCCCATCCTTCATCGGCCCTTCTACTTCCCTACTCGCCAACTCCGTAGTAGCTCCGTGCTTTGACCTTGCAGCGATTCCAACTACCAACTCTTCAAAAATCCCAGTACCTACAGTCTGCATATCTCTCGCTAAATTCCACAGTTCACTGTACTACTGTACTGCATGTACATGCCTGTTCGAGCTTCATTTTCAACTACACATGCGCAAATCCTTAAAATGTGATCCAACATTTATCCTGGGCTCTTAGCAAGCAATGATCTATACGAAAATTACAGTAGGTCTATGTAAATAGCTATGTAGATTTAATGATAAAATCAGTTCAAAGTTCTAAAGTACAGTAGTTTACACAAGAATGTTACGCCAAAATAACATTTACTGAAGCACATGCTTAATTAGACTGCAAAAAATTTTTGCAACAGAAACTACTGATGGTAAGAATGCACATTTAAACATTAGCAACTCTTAATGCAGAGAGAAGAATCATACTGTGAGCTGAAATATCCTGTTCAGGATCAGAGATGTGAGCTTCCCACAAAATTCATAGATTGTCTCCACTCATAAACATTTTCTGATCAAAACAATGATTCAAATATTACGTGATAAGTCTCAGAAACAATGCAAGTGCATCTTCGTTGTCAAAAGGTATACGTACTGTATGTGACAAGGCCTAACGTTCTGATATTGGAGTGCACACACATGATAGCCTATACCTCAAACTTCACTATCTCTACACAGGGGAAAGTAACGTTTGCAAGTAATTGTTGTTAAACAACATACTCGTGTTCATTGATAACTACAGATGCAAGAATTTTCACAGACAATGGATGGGGACTATTAACCAATGAAATCACAGGAACGTTGGAAAAGCATCATTGTCTATTTTTAGCATGAAAATCTCCGTAATGGGGTGTTGTTAACCCTGTACCTTGCGGTTGATCGTTATAACATATCTATTTTCAAACAAATTCAATGATCTGTAGGAGTAGGAGAACTTTTGGTTCTTGTAAGAAGAAGTTGTGTTTTTTTGAAAGAAATAATGAAAGATGTTCATTAAAAAATGTGTTTTGTTATGTTTTCCGATGACCTAGTTGTGAGTGTGTATATTTGGGGTTTGTTTCTCAAAAAAGAAAGTTTGCGTCTGCCGGACACAAGCAATTTGAAAAGTTTGCATCCCTGGCTAAAACATTGCGTCCGGGACGCTGAATCCTGCGCTTGTAACAATATTGATGTTGCTGTGAATAGTCGTTGCTGATTTTTAAATTAGCCCACACTTCGTAGTGAGGTTATTTGTTGTTTACACATAAGATAACATCTCTCCAAACATCCATCAACTCCTAAGACAATCTCAGGACATCCCTCTATAACTGTCAACAAAAACATTTAGGTTTTAATCAGTTCAAGAGCATTAAAATGCCATTTTCATGTTGCTGTGACAAGGAACTGCTTCTTTGTATTTGTCATATAAGAGTGACATCATTTGTTTGTTTTTAACTCGAAAAATAACACCTCTCCAGTCATCCAACATCCCTCTACAACTTCAAACCAACAAACCTTGGTACAAAATATGTGCAACGAAACTTGTTTTTTAAGCACTTTTTGAAGCCTGCCCCGATGGACTATAAACTACTACTATGATTGTCTCTAGCACGGGTACCTCCCCACCACAACAACTCTGTAGTGTTGTTCCCACTGGGTGCTAGGTAAATTTGTGGAACAAATATCAATATTCATTCTCTGAAATCATGGAGCATGTATTGACCTCCATTTTCATATTCTTTCCACCAACATTAATTGTTATAATGTATGGTCTCCCCTTACCTGAGGTGTAATTAATAATCTTGCCTACACTGTACAGTCCATACTGTACATCAGATGTCACATCATTGTTTAAGTGTTTACCGTTGACTTTGACAATTTTGACTCCTGAACTTGCCTGTTGCCATGGTGATCCTGAAATCAATGTTTGTGAGCAACGTCTGTAGCACCAATAGACCTAGCCGTGTTGTTGTTGCACGTGTTGGATTGCCCCGTCAATTCGTTTGCGATGCATTTCACTTAATTTGTGTCTTCAAAACTGAGATTTTTTAGTGCTAAGTAATCGTCTCTGTATCCTGGCCATGCTTGGATTTAACCTAGAAAACCAGTCTATCCGTGAGTGTCCTATCAAAAAGTCCCCAAAATACAGGTAGATGCAAGTGTTTTCAAGCATACAGTGTACTTAGATACGGTCTCTGAATTATCCTGCTATGATTATCGGCTCTGGTTGATCAGGCTGTGGTGATAAACTTATCAGATCTCCAGGTTGTACACTTTTCATTTAATATTTCATTCATGACATTAAAAATGTGACTGGAATTGAGTTACCCCTGATTGTTCTCTGACCATTGACAATGCCTTTGCCTTGAAACTGAAAGATAGCAAATTAGCACTTACATACAACTAGGCTCACTGTTTCCGTTCTATAATCACTACTGCAATGATCATTTTCCACAAAATCGGGCACATAAGCATTGCAATACTGTTTCTTTACCCGAAGATCAGATAAAGAAGCAAGAAAACCATCCTTATTTCCCCTTCGAATGGTTCATACATCATACCATGCATGACATTCACCTATTCGCATAACGGGTACCAAAGATCTAGGCTAGGCCTAGAACTAGCTTTGAATGGTCGCAACTTCCGACACGTAATTGTATCAAAGATTTTTTCAATTTTCAGGGGGAAAAAATTAAATTTCCTCACCCGTATCTTGCCTAACACTCCACTTGTCTCTAACGTCTGTGCGACGAGATCTCGAAGCTCTGTGTCCTCGTCAGCCGACATTTTCTTATAATTCGAGATGTACTTTTACGATTCTACTATTTACTAATTGGACCAATGTGGAGTTAGCCTAAACTGACATTTCTATCAGTTTGCCCTATGTCTATGGTAGGCCATACGGGCAATAATTGCTGGTTAAATGCCCGTACAAAGTAAAATTCTTACAGGTATTAATTCTATTTTATACCGGCATTAATTCTCAGCCAATCACCATGCAGCTTCACATGCCGGTATTAAAAAGAATGAATACCGACATTAAATAGAATTAATTCCGGTATTAAATAGAATTTATACCGGCATTAAATAGTACTAATACTGGCATTAAATGGAATCATTACCGGCATTAAAGGGTGTGAAGACTCGCGCAAAAAGAAACGTCTAATGCCGGTAATCTGACCTAGTTTCGAAA
This sequence comes from Apostichopus japonicus, assembly GCF_037975245.1. Lineage (NCBI taxonomy): Eukaryota > Metazoa > Echinodermata > Holothuroidea > Aspidochirotida > Stichopodidae > Apostichopus > Apostichopus japonicus. The sequence goes on from NC_092581.1 coordinate 6,617,323, forward strand.
TGAGGGTAACAGAATTGTTAGACACTACGATCGATCCCAGAAAGTACACTCACAGCTTGCTACCGTTGGTAATTAGACACTAGTGTACAGTCAGTACATACAGCTGCGGTCAATACCCACAGCACAGTGTATAAACGATACAGCGATGGACATCTCAAGTAATACATTTACATGTGGCAAGCACCTAACGCCTTTGGCGCACTGGTCTATATACTAGTATATACACCACTTCTTAACTATGGTAGTTTAGATCAATGGTTTAATCCGGCATAGCAGATATGATGAGCGTAGATCTGTTATAGCGTCTGCGCACTGCTACGAACAACATACACATACGTAGGCACGCGTTTGTGCTGGCGTCCGTTCTTAATTGTGGGTACGAAGTAAAAGACTATGGACGACCTTGGTCATCCATAGTCGCACATAGAAGATTGAGATTTTTCGGTCATGTAGCAAGACTCAAGGAGGACGCTCCAGTAAAGGTTGCTGTATTGAGACATACTGCTAAACCAGTAGGAAGGCCCGTGACTACCTTGCTTGGAAATATAAAGTCGCAATTTAAGGACACTAACATTAACAATTTCGAGGAAGCAATAAACCTTGCACAAGATCGTGAAACGTGGCGGAGGTTGATTACTGAGCATGTCGGATAGACGAGACTCAACTTACTACTACTAAGTATAAGAGTCAGACACCCTATACGATCAGCGATATACAACATCTTTACTTCACGTGGTTTATAGCTCAGTAATTAGTACTTGACACCTCCCTTCACCCGCGCGCGCATCCTGTATGAGAGGTATTTGCGTGAGCGCTACAACGAAATCTAAAAGACGCGACATCAACCAAAAAGCTCACACAAGGTAGCAAGTACTAAAACTATATGTACTCACCCCTTGTATACGCGCGCGCCCATTGTTTTTATACCTATTGTGACGAAGTAGTGGTACTTCACATCTAAGGTGACAACAATGGAAGAGTAAAACATATATACGACATATGTATTTTGCTATACAAGCGTTATATACGTACTTTCGAAAGCTTCAAGAAATCTCCGTGATTTTATCAAAAACATCAGAATGAATCAAAAACTTACTTTTGATTTGCTTCGCTTGGCTGGTAAGTAAGTCAGCAATGTGTACTCAATGTACATAGTTTTTACATGTAAATACAGATTTTATCAGCGTTTGGGTTAAACCTCAAGAAGAAAAATGTGTGGGTTACACCCCCCCCCTACCCCCATCCCACTCCACGTTAATGTAAAAGTCTGAAAAGATAATAATTTATAGTGTTTATTTAATATCAAGGACCAGTTGTTTCTTTAAGGATGTTTTTAGGCATATTACTGTAATAATATGTAAACCCACAGTAGATGTAACATGCAGCAGCATGGACGACAATTCCACGCTATAGCTACTGGGTGACAACCATAGATCAATCAATCATGAGGCCTATCATAAGTATATATATTAATGTCACCCCAGCAAATGCAACACAGTGGGTAAACTGTGATGTCATCAAGGGAAATGTTCCTTAAATGCTTGTAATTAGGTCCTTCAAAACTGATGTATGGAATTCATGTTGAGCTATTAACGATTTCATGCTTAATATTTTTATTAACAAAACAGTTTCTTAAAAAGACACGTGCTCATTTTGAAATAACTTGGTTTCAACATACATTTAAGGGGACGATGGGGTAGGAGAGCCTGGACTACAGCACACTACGAATAGTGTTACTTAATTTAATTTTTATTCGACACTGTTTTATGTTTTCAGGTTTACTTGGCTTCTGTAAGGATTCAAGAAACCGTCATGTTGGAAGAGAGATAGACTCAGTGTTTGATACACTGGCCATGGACATGGGCGTCAGCAGGTTTCAGAAAGTGAGGGGGACAATATACTATCTAAGCGGAGCGCCACCATTGGTTGGCGCGTAGCGTACCAGAAAATTTAGGGTACATAAGACCCCCTAGATCGCAGGAGACGGCCTTCCTGAGTCGTTTTTAGTTACATCAGAACCAGATCTGTGAGGAGAAATTTTGTCTCACAAAACTAAATTCCGACAGAAAGTACTGGTAGAAAGATGCCGTTCTGACACCAAGGGAGACGAATTACACAGCGTCCATCTCAAACGAAATATTGAAAAAGTGGCGCCGTCACCTCCGGGATGAGTGGAGTGGTATATATAATACATGCATGTAGGTGCGAGACGTCAGTTGTTATGTGCCCAGGTACTTTAATAATAATAATCAGAAAAAGGCACCGCGCGCAGAGCGTGTGTAGCGCCTAGCCGGCACTCAACAATAAAGATCTACCATATCCGGCGAATACATGTAGCCTTAATTACTTAACCCCAACCCCCTATTCGTCCGTCCAGTCCAAGGGACTGGAGGTAGTGATATGAACATAGTAACTCATCACCATCTACCTGTATGGCTTACCTAATCCCTTGGAACCCATACAAACAACATGTGTGCAAGATTCAATACACTTTCGAATGGTCTCCCCCCCCCCCGAACGAATTAAATGGGCAGATTTAGGATATTGGGAGAATGGGAGATAAATGACGGTGCAAGTGATAGATAGCAGGGGCCCAGGGAGTCCAGATTTCTTGACCTTAAATAGAAAATCGCGCATATGCATGTGATTTTTTTTAATAACTACTCTGAAAAGTGGGTGGGACAAATTATATGATATCCCCTCCACTTTTGAAAGTGGGGGGACATGTCCCCCCCCCGTCCCCCACCTGTAGACGCCCATGGCCATGGATGACAGCTCTTTGCTGAAGTAAGTCAAGACATAAGGTTACGAGGTAGCTACTTGGGTGGGAGGCTATTCGCTGTGAGAAGGAAATGTGGACATGGAGTACTCTACCATTTCAATTTACTAGTAAATATAATCAATCTGCACCCTCATGAGCAGCGAATAGAAAAATATTTAACTGAAAAGCTGAATTGAATTCTTCACCCCATAAGTTATTAAACTTGGCTATCTTTGCAGATTGGATGACATAAAACTATTATTGATCATCTCTAGCGCTAATTCAATGCTAGAGTAAGCTTAGTAATATACATGGAACGCCAGGAGATTCTTCTTTACCAATTTGATCTCAGCTTATAGAAAGCCACTGTATCAGCATTTTAACATTTTAACTTTCTTATACAGGAGCTACAAGGAGGTTGAAGATCAAAATCTCAAACTTGAACAAGATCTTCGTTTCTGTCGTTGCCGAGGACCAATGGCCGGTCCTAACGGACAAAATGACAAGAAAAGAAAGGTTTGTTTATTATAATAGCTCATCAGTTATTACTTCGTTCTGATTTAATGTCGAAAATAATAACAAAGGCGTATACTTGGTGGTTTACAAAAGAATGGAAAATAAATCAAACAAAGGTTGATGAAAGAAAACATTAAAAAAATATGTCTACAACTTTCATCAGAAATTGTAGTACCTCGAAATTGACACATGAAACTGAAAGTAAATGTCTTACAAAGTAATTCATAATTCTCCCAGTCAAATTACAACACCTCTTTTTGTGAAAGTTACATTCTACAACCACTGCTTTCTGTTAACCAAGGCCTCTTTGTCTCCACAGAGGACTCGTAAGAGTACGTCAACTAGCAGTGGAGGAAGCACCAGTTATGGTAGCAGCGGTAGGCCTAGTAATACTAGTAACAGCGGCGGTGCTGTTGGTTACGGAGGTGGGAATACTGGTAACGGTGCCAGTACTCACAATAATGGCAGTCGGGCTAGCGGTGGCAGAAGCAGTACCGGTTCCACTTCTAGTTCCAGTCGACAGGTGTCAGTACCACGTGACAACATGGCCATGGTCAAGGCAGAAGTGCGAAGATCCGGTTACGAGCTTCTTAATGATCAGCTTGGTAGAGGTGGTTTTGGTTTGGCCTACAACGGAAGACCTCTGAACAACTCCGGTCAGGTAAATAATAGATTTTCTAAGAAATCTGTCTAAATTTGGATCCTTAAAGTCAAACTTAACGTAATGTGCAGTTGGGCATTTAATTCCATATGTAGTTTCGATATTGTTGTTGGCTCGATATTTTTAACGGTGTTTTTTCTTATTACATTGATATTATTTGAAAATTAGCTCATATTTTCAATATTACTTAATTAGCCTTCTCTTGTGATGTCTTTACAGGAGGTTGCCATCAAGCTTACCTTATGCGATGATATTTATTCGTGCACCAATCTCCCAGGTCAGAATGATCAGATACCTGTAGAGGCAGCAGCTCTTAACGCACTGGAATCTGTGACCAGTGTTGTGGATCTTCTCGGCTTCGGTGAAGTCTCCCTGGGCTGGGATGATGTGTTCTTCTTTGTGATGGAGAAACCAATGGGATGCCTCTCGTTCGATACATATTTAAGGCAACACAAGCCCATGCTTCCGTTTGTGGCCTTCTCCTTCCTCAAACAGCTCGTATCGATGGTGTTGGCTATTCATCAATGTGGCTGGTTACATGGAGACCTGAAACCCAGTAACTTGTTGATGTGTGCTCAAGACCAGCTAAAAGCCATCGATTGTGGTCTAGCCAAGAAGGTCGTAAATGGTAAGTGTATCGTAACATCAGCTGGCGGTACAAAGGTATGGAACATGGCTCCCGAACGACGTAACGCTGGATCGTGCGACTTGGTCAAGTCTACTGTCTGGTCTGTGGGTGTGATGTGTTATTACATGATCTTTGGACGGCTACCTTTCTCTTCTCTGAAGAAAGCACAAAAGAAGCCTCTAAAATTGCATTGCAACATCCCCATTGGAGCTAAAACTATTCTACAGCGTTTATTGGATCCCGATCCGAACAGACGAGTAGTTATTGAGGATTTAGAGCAGCTGATCCAGACACACGCTCCTCTTAGTAACATCTGATAAGTTGTAAAGAGAACGTCATTCCTGTCACCGACCCAGGAGCGAACCTTTTAGACAATTGACTAGAGTTTCTATTCATAAAACTTCCAATCCTATTATCAGAAGTGAACTATGTTTTCCTCCAGTGAAGAACAAATTGATCCATTCTGCAGATTTTCTTGGGACTTGATCCGAAGAGACGTTGTTGGGGATCAATAAGAACTGATCAAGGCACACTGCACAACATGGTTGGTCGCTTGCCAAGAAACTACTTTCGAGCATTTGCCATGGTGACTTGATATTCATGGTGTTCGCTGCTACTTTTGTGCATAAATTATACATTGTCTTTCCTTAATGAAGGATAAATACAGTAATTAAATTAAGTAATTAAACAACATCTTTGTCCTTTTTATTCGTCGAAAACGGGATGAATGGAAGGGGGAATTGCATTCTCCATTTGAACTAAATTGGCTCGGTGTAATTGTTTCCGTGGAGGTGGGGTGGTTGCGTGGACATGGCGGGGGGGGGGGGGGTCGCAAACAACACTGTACACGAAATATCTCTATATCCACTTCTCAGATCGACACGTGACCTAATCGCCTTCTCCTCGCCCCTTTCCCTTCTTTAGTTTGATATTCCAACTAACTTGTCTACTAATTTCTCACCGATCATCAAAGTAAGGGGAAGTATGACCTTCATTATGTACCATGAGTCAATGAGTAAATGACACCCCCTCCCCTGCTACCATGCCCAAACCGGAACCCACTATCTGTTCGTGACGATTGTGTCCAACAGCGATGTTTTAAATTCTGGAATAAGAAAGACATTTCGGAAGCTTACATCGATGTTGGTGACTAATGGATTTTTTTGGTAACAATTTAAAATTGTTATTTTTTTATTGAAGGATGAGATTTAGTAAGGGAATGGGATGTTTTTGTGACCTATATTTCTAATAGTGTAGTGGAACAGGTTCAACAGGGATGGCATCGTCAAATATACCCGCCACTTTTCGTGGTCGCCAATTTTCGTGACCGCCACACTTTGGTTTGCACTGTTGCGTAAGCATTAAAATATTCACCATTTGGTAATAGCAGAATTGTTTAAATCTTAGTAAATTCAGTACATATTTTGATTTTAATTCCGTCTGTGGTTGAAACAGCCATCCCTTGCTTACAATTGATATATTTGTTATGCCGGCGATAAAGTTCAAGGTCTGTTATATACCGAACAAAAACGTTTTTATAATGCACAGATATATGTCTACCACGTTTTTCTTGTAAAGACATTTTGGTTACAACCATGAGATATGAACAGTCATTATGTCAACCCGGGGAATTATTATTGCTATGTGCATGCTACTGTAAAATATAGCGGAAATTAAGTAGATTTTTACCGATATAGATGTTTAGTTGCTGAAATTAAATTACCTGAAACGAGTAATCGCATCTCAGAATTGGGAAAACTTGGTTAAATCGATGTCCCCCTGGCCAACTTACTTGGTAATTATATTGCTCGTAAATATCAAACATAAGACATAGCAAGCATCATATCGTTTTCTCCCTTTTCTAGTGCGAAAACACTTGTGAAGACACAGTAGGTTAGTGTTGGCGTAGTACATATGGTCGAGACCTGACCTTGGAACCGATAAAAAAAACCTGTCGTGATCACATATCGATACTTTCGAGGCAACAAGTCGACATTTCGACTTGATAATTATATTTTATTTTCCAATGTCCTCTCTGGGCCACCGTAAGCATCTCTACAAGGACATCAAATTCTGAATGGAAGGAAGACCTGATGTGTTTCAACAACATGTGCATGTCTAACAATATGATACACATGTATGATACACGTGTATGATATAATATGATACACGATCAGCTAGATCGGCGGAAGCTTCAGCCACATCAGCCAGTACATGTACCTGGCGTTTCATCGTGTAGAACTGTCACGGATACATTTAGCAGAAGGGTCGGGCAGTTTCATGCATTTTGTTCAAGGCTTCATTCCGTGACTACCGTGATGTTGTGAGGACACACTGCTTTCAAATCAGAATGAATAATTTAGGGGGTGGGGTGAGGGGGTTGTCGTTACTATCGTCCGAGACAACTCCCTATTATGTGCACATATATTTTGTTATACTAAAGAGTGTCACTATTGTATAATGTGCTACTTATTGCTAGCCTTGGGTACGGTAGGCCTAATGAAGAATCCGCAAGTCATTTGATGTCAACCAGTGAACGTTGCACGAACAGATTCGAGGAAATTCGGATGTCTTTGCTTTCTGTCGAATCAGTTAGTTCGGTAGTAAAGTTGGCTTCGTCCATCACAGTCCTGCGTCTGTATTTGTCTTGCCATATTGTCTTTATTAATTGATTGCATCTTTACAAAATATGCTACTTGTCTCAGGTTTCCATAATTGAGTCTAAAATAGTATTAAATCGCACCGTGAACTTATCGACTGTCTCATGCTGTCATTTATAACTGTAGAAATTAGTGAAATAGAAGAAAATAATTGCGGACTGAACCTCTTACAGACCACATTAGATTTAGATTTGGCAAGCCTTTAGTATCAATCGTATTTAGTGAGAGGAATGTAAAACTGACATGCTCATATCGGTAATGCATTTAATCTTACATGTGAAAGGTGCTTTAATTTCAGTCCATTAATCTGTATTTTCAGACGCTATTCACGTGATATTTGGTATTGATGATTCTGAGACAGCAGCTAAGTAATATATATCATCAATTTTTGGGTGGAAGTGACAGCTGACGATGCAATTCTAAATTCGTTAGTTATATATTAATGGGGCCTTCTTTTTGCCTGTAACATCTACAAACATTAATTATGCGTTCATATATTTCACTCTACATAATGACATATATAATGGATTTATGAGGAACACCACTGCATACTGGCATGCGATTTAAATATGTCGCATTGACATGTTACAAACATTGTTTTTATTTGGTATAGGCGTAGGAGACAGGAGGCTGGGGCTGCAGCACACCCCCCAGGGCCGTCTTAAGAGATCACCGGGCCCTGGGCCCGGCAATGGAGCGGGGCCCCTCAATCAAGTGAGTTCGAAAAAAGTTGCGTGAAAAATTGACATCCTTGACAATCGCTCAAGCATAGACATGCCTGCATTTACCACCCCTCCCTATGTCGCGCATAAAGCATAAAATTTGAGCTGAATAACATACGTGATATATCTAAAAGCTGAAATACATTATAGAAGAGTAATCTTCCAGTTGCCCTCCATCCCTTCCCTAACAATACTGGACTCACCATTTGTAGCACCCTTGTGTTGAGTCTTTCAACTGGGGAAACTAACGGAACTTGCGGCATTTCTTGATCGTAAACTGTTGTATGATTGGCTGAAAGTCAATCTTTTTGAGGATGTCGCTTTCTATGCACATGAGAGAGAGCCTATTAAGTCGCTGTTGCCCCATTCTGTTCCGGAGATTATTCTTGATTAGTTTTAACCTTGAAAATGAACGTTCCCCATTACAATTTGTAACCATCATGCATAGGACAATTCGGAGGGCAATTTACCGGATATATTCTCCTGGGTGAGAATTGCATTGAAAAAATGACTGGTGCTCGGACCGCGGACCCGAGTTGTCTGGTGTTGTAAGCCTTCGGGGCATTGTATATTCCAGGGTTGCCAACTCAGATTCGAATATTTAATGTCAAACTCTCAAGTGTTTCCATAACAACTCCCTGGTTTCACCAACTCTCGTCACAAGTTGTCAAGTATCGAATTCAATCAGGCATAATGGCCTATTCAATAAGTTTTCCTCCCAGATTAAGACATGGGGTTACTACGATTGCGAGGCCCCTGACATCGCGGGGCCCTGGGCCCTGGCCCAGTGGGCCCATGCGTTAAGACGGCCCTGCCCTCCTCCCCCAATCAAATATTTTTGTGAATTTTTTTCGGGCACCTACTGAAAGAAAACTAAATTGAAATGTGTTTTTAATGGTTAAACTGATATCATTATCATCATTATTATTGTAACGATTTCCCAAAAATGGTTATAACACGGCAAATGATTGTATGTAATTGGCATGCGATGTAATAACCGATGCACGCATATATGATATGTACAATAAGATGTTCAACGCGCGTATGGAACGCCATTTTAACATTTATTCAATAATTACGGATATCTCTAATTCATTTCCGGATGTCTCTAATTCATTTTCAGATATCTTTAATTCATTTCCAGATATCTCTAATTGAAACATATTTGAGATATCAGAAATTGAATTCGAGATATCTGGAATACAATTAGAGATATCCAAAATTCAATTACAGATATCTGGTGTACAATTACATATATCTGGAATACAATTACAGATATCCAAAATTCAATTAGAGATATCTGGAATACAATTAGAGAACCCCAAAATTGAATTAGAGATATCGAAAATTCGAATTAGAGATATCCAAAATTCAATTAGAGATATCCAAAATTCAGTTTCCTGTGGAAAGCCATTTTAACATTTATTCAATAAATACAGATATCTCTAATTCAATTTTGGATATCCCTAATTCTAATTCTTGATATCTCTAATTCAATTTTGGATATCTGGATATGAATTAGAGATATCTGAAAATGAATTATAGATATCTGTAATTATTAAACAAATGTTAAAATGGCGTTTCATGGACAATGGAACGCAATTTTAACATTTATTCAATAATTACAGATATCTGTAATTCAAGTTTGGATATCTGTGATTCTAATTCTTGATATCTCTAGTTGAATTTTGGATATCTCTAATTGTATTCCAGATATCTCTAATTGTATTCCAGATATCTCTAATTCGAATTCTTGATATCTCTAATTCAATTTTGGATATCTCTAATTCAATTCGAGATATCTTAAATAATGTTTCCTTTTTTGATATCTTTAATTTATTTCTTGATATCTTAAATCAATTTGAGATATCTTAAATAAAATTCAAGATATCGAAAATGCAATTTCTGATATCTCAAATTGAATTGAAGACATCTTCAATAATTAGAGATGTCTTTAATTCGAGATATCTGAAAATAATTTAAGAAATCTGTAATTATTGCATAAATGTTAACATGGCGTTCGATACGCGCGCGGAGCGCACGAAAAATTGTGGTTATATTTTTCGGGCAAGTCGTTACCCCCCCCCCCTCCCCCACCCAAATCAAATTGGGCTCCTATGTCTATTGGTTAAATACAAATGGAACCACCGAGAAGCAGTATGAGAATATTTGTACATTTGTCATTTTTGCAGTAAAAGGTCATAAATCAACGAGATCGAATGCTTTTCTAAGATCCAGTAAAATGGATCTTAGAAATGGATCATGGATGGACCATGTGCCCTTCTCCAATAACTTCTTATCCATTTATCTACCATTTTAGCATTGCGTTTCGCATGAGTGATTAGCCCTAAAACCAGTCTTAGAATCTGATATCTTTCAATATATTCATATAAAGCTTTAGGTACGCTTTTCCAGGATTTTGGATACAACCGGTAATATGGAAATAGGTCAATAATTGCTCATATCGAGAAGAAAACCATTTTTAAAAATAAATGGGAACTAATTTGGCTGATTTCCAGTTGGATGGGAATAAATTATTACGCCTGCCTAAGTTAATTACATGCGGAAACTTGGAGCAGTACATGGAGCACCCATCTTACGAATATAAGAACTAATTCTGTCCATACTTGGGCCTTTGTGACGTCTAGACTGTTCAGATACTTTCAACGAACTCTTGCGATACGTCAGGAATATTAAAACAGATGTCGCTTGGTACTTTTGAATCAAGATAACTTTAGTTTTTGTGATTAAGTACTTGTTTGCCAAATAGCTTTGGCATAGTCTTGCATCCTAGAACTAACATTTCTAAAGTTATTCCTTTTAGAATGTCGAACAAGAGCTGTGGTTTTGTTTCTCTAAAACCGATACACCTGTGGTTCTGTATTCTTTGCATCATCTCGGTTTTAAGCGCTGATTTTATTTCTTCACTGAACCATTCTGATCGGAATTTCTTTGAAATCTTTTGTTGGCGCGTGTTATTGAATGTGCTTATTAACAATACTCCCATACTTTTTGATGATTACCTATGCTACAGTTAATTTCAAATCCTCTCCTGATAAGCTAGACTTCATAAAACTGGTATAGGAAGCTACGACTCTGGCAGAGGGAGGGTGGCCCAGCGACTAAGACCAGAGGGGAGGGTGGCACATTGTTTAGGAAACCGGTAGTTAGAGGGCTTGTGAGTAAAACTCCGGTAGTAGGCCTTAAAGTTACATCCGGGGGGAAACCCAACCACCGCGGAGATTTTTTTCTTTTTCTTGGCTCGATATTCCTGGGAGAGTGGTTTTGCCAGAGCTGGGCAGCTTTCCCTTCTTCTTGCTGGTTTTAGTTGAGTTTTTTCGCTTCCATTCTGGACGAGAATACTTCTCTACTTTGCACCTCAGTTTTCCCTGTTCTATTCTGCTTTATACTCCCGCCAACCTGCAGAAGCTGTACATTGCACAGCTCGATTAGGCTTGTTTCCCTATCACAATATGATATATTGCAATATCGGTCATTACTGTATGTAATGACTAAGAATCGTAACTTTTCCAAAGAGTAGTTTTACATACAGTGTATGCGGGCTGATTCCAATTTAATATTATTCAAAATAATTTGTTTACTTATATCTACTGGAAAGAGCAATTGAGCTGTTTTCTTCTTCATACGTCGCTCTTTATGAGATTAATTGAAGAAACCATTAGTCAGGAGACGTGCCATCTTTGACAGATTCAATGAGGCCGCACCCCGTCTTTAAAGTACTCTCGTCATTTGCGAAATAAACTGAAAAACCTCGCGATTATAGTTCGGAACTGTAGTCAGAAAAGGTCGCGATTTGGAGGTAATGCGTGTATCAAACGGCGGCATATTTTTAAGCTTGGCACGCACAAGATTAACAAATGTCAATCCATATCAATTAATGATAGTTCATTTAGCTGACCATTTTTTGACGCAATTGTTCATTCGTATTTTTTTTTTTAACTTTTAAACTAAAACAGCAGTCTGAGCGTTTAACGTCATACTCCCAACTTGAACCGCCACCCTTTAAAACCACTTAACACATTTACTACTACAACTCCCGCGCATTGTAAACAACAGCAGTGATTTTCGAGGACATTGGAATACAATAAAGCGTGGTATTATTAACGCACGGTGATTTTCAGAATATCGTCTAATTAAAATGCTTTAAAAGCTTTCTGTTAAACGAGATTGAAGTTATTATCGATCCCCGTCTCCGATGTGAACGAAGATTGAACAGGAAGTTTAATAGCGGAAGTTATCTTCGATGGTTATTATTGAACATAAAAATGAAAGTTGTAAATACGCGCTCGTTTTACTGTACTTGTGAGCGAATCGATCGATGGCGACTTTCTGATCTACAGTTTAGGTTACGAGTTTTAAGCTGACATTCTGGTGGCTTTCATCTAGTTATTTGCTGGATTATACATGCCAAGACTTTGGCCCAGTTACATTCAAAATGTCAGAATTTTCTTCCAACGATTTTAGTTACCACAATTTTACAAATGACACCACGACGAATCATAACTGGGTTTTAGAAGATGGAACCGACGGTTTCATGATATTACCAATGTTTCTCTTCTTCATTTTGTTCATCGCTACGCTGATTACTGTAACTGGTAACTCACTGGTCATTGGTGCTTTCATAAACGACGTAAGGATAAGAGAGAAGCCATCTAATTTATACATTCTAAATTTATCGGTTTCCGATTTGATTGTCGGAGTATTTGTCATGCCTATTTATCTCATCGATAAGGTGCTCCCGATTCATACTTTATTTCCACAATGGGATGAATTCTGTGTTTGGTGGCAGCTGTTAACATTATTTGGACTGCTTTGTTCTTTCCACTCCATTATTATAATAACTTACGACCGATACAAACTGGTCCGCGATCCTTTTTCTTACGTAACACACCAAACTTATCAAACAGCATTCAAATTTTTGACGGGTAGTTGGGTTTTCAGTTTACTGGTTATCATCGGATACTTTCTCTTTCTATTGCTACAACCTAATGAAGCCCATAAACATGAAGCCCATAACGCATGCGGTGTCTTGCATCCAAAATTTTTCGAGCACTTTATTTTGAGGTACGGAACGGTTATAGAGCCTGTTGTTCTTAGTTCTACTTTGATCGGCTTAAATATCGCTATTGTTGTACATCTTTACCGACGCTCAAAGGAACTTGCAGCTTACAATACCGACGAAGCCACGAGCAATCCGGTCGAAACCTCACTGCAACAGCAGGAAATGATGGGAGATAGGTCAAGTAAATCGGAAAACAAGGCTGAACTTGTTTCAAGAAAAGAGGACACTTTTGCCAACAAGGATGAAGGCTTTTTGGAATCGACGAAACACATCGGTCCGCGAAAACTAAAATTTGGCAAAAACGATTGTATCAAGCATTTGAAGAAAAGTCGGAAAGCTATCCACAAATTATTCATTTTGGTATCTGTTTACAAGATATGTTTTTTCCCTTGGTTTATTGTCACCATCCTTGAAGCTTTTAGTTTTGAAGTCAACTTTACTATAATCGAGATTGCTAACATTTTCATGTGGTTAAACTCGATGGTAAACCCATTCTTGTATGCAAGTACCAATATTCGTCTGCGAAGAGGAATGCGAAATCTTCTCAGAGGATAAATACAAGAAGGGATATGAAAGTCTGCATATCAGAAGTGGTCGAAACCAATAAGCCCTGCGTGGACTATTCAATCAAGATGAAATCGTAAAGAATATTAATTTCCGTCTTAGTTTCCAAGTGTTCCTTAGTAGAACTTCACATCTGTAGTTGGCTTGTATTTTGGGAATGGATTACGTGTAAAGAAAACAGCAGAACGCAAACAACACTTGAAGGGATGCCTTGTGCACCGGTATTTGATGGAGCATGGTTGGGGAGGAGGTGGTTAGGGCGACTAAATAAGCTTAAACGGATGTTAGATGTTAATGGAATTATGGATAGTTTGACATCAAAATTACAATGGAGTAATCGTTTTGATGTACATAATGCGATGTAAATTATATGTAAAATATTAAGTCTTAGCTATTAAGCCTTGGCTATAACATCCTGTTTAATTTTGTATAGGGGTGGGGGTAGGCATCAATTGGTCAAGTGACTGATATATGTTCTTACATAGACTCCAACTATGAAGAACTCATCGAATTACATGTTCTGGGAGTCTTGCTCAAAAGTAGGAAAACGTATCATGTGACTTGCTCCCAGGTGCTCCCAACATGTTATTTGTCAGTTCATGTTTGATAGACCAGAGAATGCCACTACAACAGGCCTCTATGGTAAACTTGAGAATAGTTGCATAGGTTTGGATGATAATGATGTTGAGATTTACTGTCTCTGTGTCAGAATACATAGACCCTGCAGGCTACTATTCGAACATCTACTGTCAGAATCTTATAGATTGCTTTCCATGGTCACCACTACCATATGGCAAGGAGACTTGCTAAGGAATAATTAATTCTCTCATCTGCTTCTCATGTCTATACATACCACTACCATATGGCAAGGAGACTTGCTAAGGAATAATTAATTCTCTCATCTGCTTCTCATGTCTATACATTGTGCACAGTTATGAAAAACTATGTGCGTTCCAGTTTGATTGTTCGAAAGAAAATACTCAATATAACAATTTTTGAATTGTAAATTGCGGTATACATTGGGAAAAAGGTACCATTTAGCTATATTATATTGTTTGCTTAACTTCACAAGCGATGTGGTAGCTATGAGATGACTTATATTGTTGTCGAGTGATACTAAATAGAATTGAATGCTACAGGGGATCATGTCACATGACCTCCATGGTTGATATGTTTTCTGCACATCTCCTTATTGGCCTAGTCTGTCCAGATTTATAGATACACTGATGACAGAATTTTAATGATGACATTATTTCTAGGGCTATATATTGAGATGCAAATCTAAGTATTTAACGTATTGCACAATATTCAGATACAAGGTCAAGAAACTTATGAGATTTGAATATCTAAATATGTTAACATTATGACATTCACATGAGATGCAGTATCTAAATATTTAAAATTTGTCCTTTTTGAGACGCTATATACTATTGAGATATGTCAGAGGATCTGGAGATCTTAAAATAGTTGAGATATCCAGCAAAATCTTGTTATCTAAACCCGGGGAGTCAATCCCAATTGAAAAGTGGGGGGCGGGGGTTTTGGGGGACAAAAACAACTGAACATGGATAAAACTAAAGGAGTGCCTTGGAGCAAAGCCTTTATGGGGTGGGGTCCCGGGTTCTGCCTTAGGACCCCTGATGGGACCCAGGGGTGAAGCCCCAGCAGGGTGGACTCACATGAGTCACATCTACAAAAAAGATACTTGCAGGCCGTAGTTTGGGTAGAATATGTAGGGGCAGTTGAGGAACATCGGAAACATTATGTATCATCCAAATGTTACATAGTGATGCTTTGATGTGCATATACAAAGGGGCCTGTTTTAGGAAATTTTTATGGTGTAGTAGTCTAACATAAATAGCAGTTAAAGTCACTGTGGTGTAAAAAAAAATTTCAGCTTCAGCCACTAAATGCTAATGGTGATGAGTAACAGCATTATTGTTATTTGTTTTGTAATTTTATGTTAACATGTTTTTTTGAAAATGAATGTGCTAAGAGATTGTAGGGTAATTACCTTTTCCTTGAAATAAGCTAAGGTCTGCAAAAGGAAAACTTCAAACACGATACCTCTTTAGGTAAGAAAGAGAGGTGGCTTGAATTTGTATAAGTTTGGTTTGTCTCCTATTAATTTATATAAGTTTGTTTTATCTCCCATTAAGTGTATCAAGCTAATACAAGTATATGATCGAACCATCATTTTGTTTGGGACGAAATGTAAACTTGGTCAGTATCTTGACTTCACAATTGTTTGTGATGGTCAACTGATTAAGGCCAAACATTCTGTTGTTTACCGGTCTGGAGTTAAACCAATACCTTGATGGTGAACAAATTGTTCTTGGCATTATTAGTAAAGCAAATTCTCGACTCAAATTCCTCTACAGGCAAGCTAATTATTTTAATCAAAATGTGAAAAAGACCATCTGTACAGCCCTTGTTCTTTGTCTGTTCGATTATTCCATCTCATCTTGGTATGGAGGTATATCTAAGTACCACGCTCGTAGATTACAATGTGCCCAGAACAAAGTTATCAGATTCATTCTGGGTAAAGATTTTTATTATCACATTAACCATGCTGACTTTAAAACTCTTGGTATTTTGAACATCAACACTAGGGCTGAACAGCTTCGTCTTAATCATGTTTTTAATGTTTTCCATGGTACCTCTCCAGTTTATATGAGGGAGAGTTTTATTAGAGTAAATAGTGTTCATAGCCATAACACAAGAGGTAGTATTTTTAATTTTGAACTTCCCAAAATTAAAATGCACAGTGCTGGGTCTTTTTATTACAATGAATTAAAAACTGGAACAGGCTACCTGAAAACATAAAATCCATCCTGCTGAAATATAATTTTAAAAAAGATGCCAAAGCCTACCTTTTAAATCATATGAATGTCTAGCTTGTAAATATCTTTCTTTTTTACAGTGTTTGTATGCATGTTTTAGATGTTTTAATAGTTTATTTCTTATCTTTTGTATTTTTATGGTTATAAGGACCCCTTTGGAAATAAGCTTTTAGCTTAAAGGGTTATCCTTGGCATGTTATTTTCTTTTTGATGCATTTAAGTATATTCCCATCTTGTATTTTAAATGTTTTTCTTTATGTGCAATTTTTGTTTGTATGTAGATGAAGAATGATATCTTGCCGAATAAAATCAAATCAAATCAAATCAACAATATCAAAATCACTTTCTCAATTATAGTGACCCACAAATGTCTTACCACAATGTCGATTTATAATACAGATTACAACATACAGCAGAAAACTGTAACATGCAGAATTGACTTCATTCCAAGGTTACTGGTCAAAACCAAAAAAAACTTATTATAAATGCAGACAAGGTGGATACGGCACCTCAAAAATTATGGGCAGAGCAGTAGTCAATAATTATTTAATTACAACTACATAACTTCATGATGAACTCTTCTCTGAGTTAATAATATAAGTAAAACGTTGTTTGAGGCTCAGGAAGGCCCACATTTGTACCTACAGGTAAAAATATCTTAAAGGAAATACCAAAACTAAACATAATTAAAGGTACTCCTTTATTTACAAGTCACAATTTTCAAAAGACTTAACATAAATAACATAACAAAAATTGCTTGGTTCTGTGTACATTGAAGTCTGCAACATTATCCTAAAGAACCACAAAATCTAAACTCAGCCATCAAAATAATACTTCTTAAGCATTTGCTAGCTTGGGACAGCCAAAAATGTCCCTTAAATCAAGTATGGTATCAGGTGCGGATCCAGGGGGGGGTCCAGGGGTCCGGACCCCCCCTGCTCTTGGCAGAAATAAAAAAAAAGATAAAAAAAAAGAGAGAGAGATAAAATAATTAAATTAAACGCCAATTTTAAACATGTAGGACGTCACAAGGCGGTTATCCTTACAAGTCAGCCAGGTGTATCTTTTCCGTCAAATAAACTTTAGTGTGCACGCGTGCTACACGTGCAAAAAATGCCTAAAAATCTCAATTTTCAGACCTAAAAGTTTCAAAATTGAGGTGGTGTTCGAATTGTTTTGGGCGGTGAGGTGGCAGAGCGGTAGGCTGCATAGGATGCGCCGACGAATTCTTCATGAGAAATCGTTTTCTGCGGTGAGAAGGCATAAAACTGTTCTCCGATCAACAATGGGCAAGGAACGTCTAACAGCTCTTGTTCTCATGAACACGTATTATAACACTCCTATCGACACTGACGAAGTGGTCCGAAAGTTCATTGAGAAACATCCACGGCGTTTGTTCTCTCCAATCTACCATGAATAGATCATCAATAAAACTAGCTAACTCGTACTGATGCAGATACATTTCGAGTGAGTTTTTGTAGGTGCTTTGAATGGCTAAATTGAAGGGGGTTCCCTGTTGTACTTAAATATCCAAGAATTTCACAATGGATAGAGGGAAACCCACTCCCTATAGACCCTAGGATCACTGGAGGCCAAACCCCTCACCCTTCCAGAATCCTGGATCCGGCCCTGCATCAAACAGTGGTGACGGAACGGGAGGGGGATTGGTGGCTAAAGGCATTATGATTTTTGTATCATCTCAACTCATCTGATATGTATTACCATATTTCATAGATTGTTTTTTTCTCATCAATTGAGAAATTGCAGACATGAGATCCATATTTTCAGGCTAGGTACATGCAGCTTAGAATACTCGGGAAGTGCCGTTTCCGGCCATCTGGGGGGGTTTGTAAAGCCAAAAATTTTCTGGTACGCTCCGCGCCAACTGATGGTGGCGCTCCGTTTAGATAGTCTTTCGATCAGGCGCGGCTGGACCAGTCAGACCCCCCCCTGTCAAAAATCCTGCATCCACCCCTGGGTATGAATATTATAATAGCAAAGTTGTAATGAATCATGTGGAAAGTACCATGATGTTAACTGAACACGATGATCCAAGTGTATAAGGTCCGATACTACTACCCTTGTAGTTTGATAAGCGTGACTGGATTGGTTTTAACATTGGAAGTCAAGTATAGGTTTGTACTCAACATTTTCAATTGTGGGTAAATAAGCCATGTCTAAGTCAGAGTTGACATTGTAAAGAGACTACAATTCCCCGACCTGCTCTTTCACTTTGACCCATTTTACTTTTTCAGACCATTCTGTTCCTCATATTATTGTAATGACAAGGTATTGATGCTAAGGGCACAAAGTTTTCTTGTCACTTCCTTTAATTAAAACATATAGAGATGTAACATGTTCATAAGTTTATGATGACAGTGTTGACATCACATTGTTCCCTTCAGTGACTTCAATGTGTACTTCTTGTTGTATTGAAGTGTTCGATGATTTGGACTTTCAGTGTCCCAATTCTAACAATAAACAACCTGATATGTTAAAAGATCTCCATCCAACTGAGGATATCTATGAGCTAACATATTGCTTTTACTTTTACTACTCATAACTGGCACATAATGGCAACGAAATGATGCCCACCGTTCATTTGTCTACTTTACACAATCTAACAGAAAGTTTCGTTTAGGTGTTTTAATCAAGTCTACTGAACTGAGTTAAAGTTTTTAGCATCAGCAAAAGCCTGCAAAATTGAAAATACTGTACTCATACGTTTGATTCTTCTTGAACTGAAGACAATTTGATGTATGTTTTATTTTATGATATTTATATATGTATATATATATATATATATATATATATATATATATATATATATATATATATACCCAGTTTTCTATGGCACTGTTAGAACCCAAACGACAGGGGCCTCTGCATAGTCGCTGAAGATTACAATTGTCAGTATTAGCTAATCTTCAAGCATTTGTAAAGTATAATTGTTATTAGTGTTCAACCGATTATGCATAACAGAAAATACCGATTACCGATTATTTTTTCCATAATCGTACCGATTCCGATTCCGATTATTTGAAAATGAGAAAATATCCCGTATATACGAAATCGGCAATAAAGTTTGACAGAAACAATAATTGTTGTGATTTTCCCCTGTTTCCTTTTGCTTCGTTGTTATACAAGGCTCTAATGTATGTATGTACCAAATTACCTCTGGAGTTTCTCGGAAAGAAAAAAAAAGTGTTTTTTTTTTTAAATTTCCAAAATACGGAAATATGACATCCTACCTAGTCAGTACTGTGCTAAGCGAATGGCCTAACCACCTCGACGTGAATGTCACCTGCTAATGGCTTGAAATGGGCTAAGAATAGTTACTCAAAATATCCATCTCAAAAAGTATCTCAGACAAACCATCCATCTTCAATCTTTACCAAAGTGTAAATTTTAATTACATGTTGCCTTCATTCCGACATTATTTTCTACTTATTTTCAGTATTATACTGTTTATGAACAAATAGAAATGTTACGAACTTCAAGTTAAACATACCTATTCGTTACCTATTTAACTCGGAGAAGGTTTAATTAGAAAATGTAAGCTTAGGCCAATCAAACTGAAAAGCAAATTGTACCATCGTAACTTGTTTAAAATTACTCTAAAATGTAATACCAGATTGATGTAAAGAAATAATAACAACTAGAAACTACTCCAATATAACATTCCCTCTGTAAGATATATCACTTACAGTACCTTCCAAACAAATGCCGATTTCCAGCAAATTGAAAGTTTGCTACGCATTTTTTTTTTTTGCAAACCGATGGTTAGGCTACATTTCTCATTGACTTAGTGTGGTTGTTAGGCTAACATGTGGTCGAAGATTGCAGTTTCCGTGGATATTTTTATTTTTTATTTGCGACACAACTAGAGCGAATTAACAGATGGCAAGGTTAGATTTCCATGCAGTTGACTTAGTGTGAAGTAAGACTACCATGTGGTCGGAGATTTGTGAGGATTTTAGGTTATTTTCGCTGATACTGAAATTGCTTCGTGCACGCCGTAATTTTCCACGGTAACTTCCCGGGGATTGTGCGCGACCCTACCGCACTGCTTCAAATTTGATGCGGAATGTGAAAACTGTTTGCGCGATTCGCGCTGCAACTGCAATTCCTAGCTAAAGCAAACGCATGTCACAATTAATTTTACACAGACACCTGATATAACGAGGGCGATTTTCTTATATTTCTTTTTCACACTCGTAATTGTGCTTTAGGAGGGCTTTTTAGCACATCGCTCCCGCTTATTTCCGACCCTGTCAAGCACATTCGTTAATTCGCGAAATTGGTATTGCTGCTATGCCTACTGTGCCAAGAAATTTGAAGTCACTAACCACGAGGGAAGCAAAATCGGCGACCCCGGCAGCGTAAATTGATGAAAGTATACACTGTGAAAGACGTATATAGAGGGTGTCTTATTTTAATATTTCGTAGTAAAAGAACAAACCTAATACATAAGCTGATATTTTCAACTTCCATATGTTTTTGAATAATGATATTTTCACCTTCCATATGTTTTTGAATAATCGGTATGAAATAACTGGTATTCCACGTAATTTTTACCGATTCCGATTATGTTCCGATTATGCAATATTCGTACCGATTCCGATTAGGTTAATCGGTTGAACACTAATTGTTATATATGTGTAATTGCTCCAATCCAAACAAGTGTGTTTTTCTCATGCCTCTGAGGATACTGTTCATGATTAATGCTACATAGTTTAACGATGATGGTTGGGTTTCCTCCTTTAAACACCAACTATGGAGACAATTTTTTTTGTTTTTGTTTTCCATTAATTTGGGAGTTTATATACCCATAATCAACATGTGTAAAAAATAATCTTCGAAAACCTACTACAACCCATCAAAAAACGACCACGAAAATGGACATTTTGGGTAGTCACATGACATGAACCTCTGGAATGTCTGAAAACAGAGATTGACGTCATTGTTGGTACACCATGAAAATCAAAGCTGCAAAAGGCACTGTTTATACACGGATAGTGAACAATTGTACTGTATTTGACTTCCAATTTCGAGCATTTGAAAAGTTGTTAGCGTAAAACAAGAATACATGAAGGTAAACAACTAGTTTTAAGACAATTTTAAGCAGAAAATTTAGCAAAATGGGTTATTGTATTGGCAAAATTTCCACTCAAATGGAGGCATCGTTTACGTAGCGGAGCTGAAAATAGCATCAAAACTGTAAAAATCCCCCAAAACATGTAAAGGTCACCAGAGGTCAAATTGAAGTCAAGGGTCACCCAGATGCAGGTCGACAATTGGATTACATTGAAGCAACTCCCAACCCTAACGGACATTTCGTTCTCAAGTTATCGCAAAAATACTAGTTTTTTATCATTTATTGACCTTTGTTGACCTTCGATCACATTACCGTTATGTTTGGAAATGATCCCTTACCCCATTCACAACTACTCCCAAAATATCAACCATGTCGGACCCTGTCAATGGGAGTTATTGCTGTTTTTAATATATTGGTTTTTGGCATCTAACTGACCTTTGAGGGCACCAAAAACAATAGGTATCTTCCTCTTACTATGGGCTATCCACCAGTAAATCAATGCTTAACCCCCACTGTACCTGTAACCAAGCAGTAAATAAGTGCCTACCCCCCTGTACATGTAACCAATAAGTAAATCAATGCTTAACCCCCACCGCTGTACATGTAACCAAACAGTAAATAAATGCTTAACCCCCACCCACCGCTGTACATGTAACCAAACAGTAAATAAATGCTTAACCCCCACTGTACCTGTAACCAAGCAGTAAATATGTGCTTACACCCCTGTACATGTAACCAAGCAGTAAATAAATGCTTAACCCCCCCACTGTACATATAACCAAGCGGTAAATAAATGCTTAACCCCCACCCACCGCTGTACATGTAACCAAACAGTAAATAAATGCTTAACCCCCACTGTACATGTAACCAAGCAGTAAATAAGTGCTTACCCCCCTGTACATGTAACCAAGCAGTAAATAAATGCTTAACCCCCCCGCTGTACATGTAACCAAGCGGTAAATAAATGCTTAAACCCCCCTCCCCCCAACTTAAATTACATGTAGCCTCTTGAGAATCTCTTATAAGCCTCACCAATGTTAACATACCTATCCAGGTTCCCACAACAATATCCATTTCAATTATCATAGCTGACACATTGCACGTTCTACCTTCCTAAAGCATTCTCAAATTAAGCTGAAGAAGCATTCCTCTCTGAGCAGTCATAACCTTAAAATCATAGGACCCTCTGACTTCACTCTAAGGAACTTTTAAAGTCAAGATGGAATGTTCAGCCCTAAAAAAAGCAATAGCAACGCTTACCCAGAGTGCTACCACTTTATCTATTGTTCTGTTATATTCAAAGATAAAAATCTGGCTGATGGAAGGAGCAATTACTACTGCTTCACAAAAGTCAGAGATAGGATGATATTTATTGTTAACATACATAGTTGAACTTGTACAAATTATATTGGCATAACTTATCAGCTTCTTGCTTCCTAATAACACCAATGAGCATTGGAAACATTCCACCAAACCAAATCACAAGTGCTTCCTTTTTTTCTTTTTTGGCATAAATTAAAGAATGGTCAAACTTTGTTATCATATTCCTTTGTGCAGAGGATTTTTCATGAATGTTGGTTTGTTCATGTCACTGCTCTCACCACTTTTCTTATTCCATTCTTGCTAGCTCTGCCATTCCACTTTCCCATCGTTTCCATACCTCACTTTTCCAGAGGCCACCAATTGTAGAGCTTCTGGATAAGCTATCCACTCCATCTGTCGTATTCTTGTTGTAAGAGACTCCTCAGAATCTTCAGGGAGAACAGGGACAGCCTTTTGAACAATGATGGCTCCAGCATCCACTTCCTCCTGTGAGATGCATGGAAACAACACATATAGCAACAAAATGTACTTAAAATAAGAAAATATTACTCAATGACCACATTACATGATTAAATAAGTGATTACATTAACATTAGCGTCAAACAGACAGCGAAACAAGATTTAACCCAGGGCCTATAAAATTCAGCCATTGTATGGACCTTTCAATTAAACATCGGCACTGTAGCTGCCTTT
This sequence comes from Apostichopus japonicus, assembly GCF_037975245.1. Classification (NCBI taxonomy): domain Eukaryota; kingdom Metazoa; phylum Echinodermata; class Holothuroidea; order Aspidochirotida; family Stichopodidae; genus Apostichopus; species Apostichopus japonicus. The sequence goes on from NC_092581.1 coordinate 6,640,875, forward strand.
CTCTGCATTGTCCAATAATGGTTACATGTCGTCTACCATTTCCCAAAATATCTACTTCTGTCTGGAAAGAAATGATTCAGTTCATGAGTAAAAGACCCTTCCCTTTCTTAAGCTTGTGAGTCACACACAAAATTCCAACAAAATTCCAATGATAGCATTTGAAATGAGAAAACAATTCTTACCACTACAAAATGAACGGAACAACCACTCAATCGAACACCAGCTTCAATTGCTTGCTTCTGAGCATGCATTCCAGGGAATGATGGCAAGAGAGATGGATGAATATTCAAAAGGGCCCCACGCCACTTTCGAACAAATTCTCCACTCAGGATCCTCATGAATCCAGCTAGGCATATTAAATCAACACCAACATCACTGAGCGTCTGGTGTAGCTTCATGTCAAATTCAACTCTTGATTTGAAATCTTTATGACTGATAATCTGTAATGTAAAATGAAAAATTGTTACTATAGTCTATAACAATATAATATTCCACTGTTATCCCGGTAACCATAAAGGACCTGACAATTGTTACTATAGGCTATAACATTATAATATTCCACTGATATCCCTGTAACCATAAAGGACCTGACAATTGTTACTATGGGCTAGGTTCTCACTTTCTGGACTTTATTCATCTTTTTTATCAGGAAGGAAAATAAATCAGTGCGCTCCGCGCGCAGTGCTCACTTTTTTTTTTTTGCCTTGGGCTTCGGGCAAAAAATCTTTTGACCATCGTCAAAAACCATTTGACCATATTTTAATAAGTTGCTTCTCAACGTGATTCATTTCCCATTATTTTATATCAAATAATGATTCATAGCATGAACGTTTCATGACTATTAAAGTATGGAAGGTGTCAGTGCCCATTTAAATCTACCTTTGTTGGTATGCCAGCTCTCTTGGCTTTTGCCAATCCTTCAACTTCTGGCTTATTTGACATCACAAGACATATTTCTGCATCACATCTATTCATGGAATTCCTTGTAAAATCAATCAGTGCTTGAAGATTTGTACCTGGTAAAGATAAGGAAACATTACGTTGAGTTATTTAATATCACATCTAATTTGAAATTTAAGGCAAAGTCACCATTCTATGTAAGAAATATAACCCAGACTCACAGGCATTATTCGCTCAAGATAATATAGGTATTTCAATGTAGAAGCTCTTACTATTTTTGTACACTAGCAAAGACTTCAAAAATCAATATGCAAGATATTCTTTGCTGCTGTTTCTGTTCAAAGAATAATTTTTACTGTTCTTAGTCTGTTGCAAAATTGTTTCAACATGCACAACTTTACTAAACAACCACAATTCTTTTTTAAACAGCACCCTACTTGGTTAGTGACAGTGCAATGCTACTCACATCAATGGCAAATTCACATGCCAATTGTTAATTTTAACCTGTATCATCCAAACCAGGCAAGATGCAGTCTTATTTGGGCCAACAGAGTTCAATGCCAACACAATGCTTCTTGGCTTATGTAAGGCACATACTACTGCATAATGCATATACATAAATCATATTCAAGCATCACTCAAATTAAAGTTCATTTTATGATGAGAAACAGATTTAATATGAATTTATCAAAAACAACTTAAATTATAACATTGGGATTACAACCACTACTTATGTGATATGCACACTGTAGTAACCACTTCTTTGGTGATATGCACACTGTATTAACCACTACTAAGGTGATATACACTGTATTAACCACTACTTAGATGATATGCACACTGTAATAAACACTACTTAGGTGATATGCACACTGTATTAACCACTACTCAGGTATATGCACACTGTATTAACCACTCTTAAGGTGATATGCACACTGTATTAACCACTAATTAGGTGATATGCACACTGTATTAACCACTACTTAGGTGATATGCACACTGTATCAACTACTACTAAGGTGATATATGCACACTGTATTAACCACTCTTAAGGTGATATGCACACTGTATTAACCCCTATTAAGGTGATATGCACACTGTATTAACCACTAATTAGGTGATATGCACACTGTATTAACCACTACTACTGTAAGATGATATGTACACTATTAACCACTACTTAGGTGATATGCACACTGTATTAACCACTACTCAGGTGATATGCACACTGTATTAACCACTCTTAAGGTGATATGCACACTGTATTAACCCCTATTAAGGTGATATGCACACTGTATTAACCACTAATTAGGTGATATGCACACTGTATTAACCACTACTACTGTAAGATGATATGTACACTATTAACCACTACTTAGGTGATATGTACACTGTATTAACCACTACTCAGGTGATATGCACACTGTATTAACCACTCTTAAGGTGATATGCACACTGTATTAACCCCTATTAAGATGATATGCACACTGTATTAACCACTACTAAGGTGATATGCACACTGTATATTAACCACTAATTAGGTGATATGCACACTGTATTAACCACTACTTAGGTGATATGCACACTGTATTAACCGCTACTTAGGTGATATGCTCACAATATTAACCACTACTAAGGTGATATGCACACTGTATGAACCACTACTTAGGTGATATGCACACTGTATTAACCACTAATTAGGTGATATGCACACTGTATTAACCACTACTAAGGTGATATGCACACTGTACAGTATTAACCACTAATAAGGTGATATGCACATTGTCTTAACCACTACTTAGGTGATATGCACACTGTATATTAACCACTAATTGGGTGATATGCACACTGTATTAACCACTACTAAGGTGATATGCACACTGTATTAACCACTACTTTGGTGATATGCACACTGTATTAACTACTTATAGGGTGATAGCACACTGTATTAACCACTACTAAGGTGATATGCACACTGTATTAACCAGTAATTAGGTGATATGTACACTGTATTAACTACTACAAAGGTGATATGCACACGGTATTAACCACTACTAAGGTGATATGCACACTGTATTAACCACTTCTTAGGTGATATACACACTGTATTAACCACTACTTAGGTGATATGCACACTGTATTAACCACTACTTTGGTGATATGCACACTGTATTAACTACTTATAGGGTGATATGCACACTGTATTAACCACTACTAAGGTGATATGCACACTGTATTAACCAGTAATTAGGTGATATGCACACTGTATTAACTACTACTTAGGTGATATGCACACGGTATTAACCACTACTAAGGTGATATGTACACTGTATTAACCACTACTTTGGTGATATGCACACTGTATTAACTACTTATAGGGGGATATGCACACTGTATTAACCACTACTAAGGTGATATGCACACTGTATTAACCACTTCTTAGGTGATATGCACACTGTATTAACCACTACTTAGGTGGTATGCACACTGTATTAACCACTTATTAGGTTTATGCAGACTGTATTAAGTACACCTTGATAGGTTAGCATCTGTGATACCATACCACCCTCATAACATCAGTGATCCCATTTGTAATTTAACAAAGCAGGATGATTGACACATTTTACAGCTAATTTAAATACCAACAATATTACAATCTCATGCATTATTTTTTTTTTTTTTAATTCTGTTCACCACACATACAGGGCATCATACAAATAACACCTGCAAACAGCTACCAACTCACACTGTTCAATCCCATTAACAATGGACAATGGTAAAAGTAATATTTTATGATAAACCAGCAAAGCCAAGTGTTTGTCATGTTATCATATACATACAATTAAAGGCTCAGATCAACTAAGGCTATAACCAGGATTGAGATCTTTGAAGAACCCTTCAATGCAGTGTATATCCTAGTCACCAAATCCTGCTCTCCAATGACAAGATAATTTGCTACTTCAACTACGATAGCCAGGATTCTTACACATTTCACTACAAATTTCTTGATGCTTCTTTGCTTTCTAAGCATTAAGTAAGCTGAAGACATTTCATGATTTGATGCTGATATCTCTTTTTTTATAAGAGGGATACTGCTTCCTAATAAGGGAAAGGGAACCAGTGTTTTTTATCATCAAACGGTAAAGAATATCAAAGAAAATAAAGAACATCAGCCAAAACTAACTTACAGGAATACTACTTTCAGCCAGCTATACATAGCAGTGGACAAACATAACAAGATTTCTCTTAACATTCTACATCACATTATGATACAGTAAATATGAGAATGGATTGATATGTTTCTTCTTTAAAAACCAACACAAAGGCAATTTATTCCAGTAAAAGGGACATGATGGTTGGCTGATCAAAGAAATGGAAAGACTGCTTCTGATTTGAAAAAGTCTTCAAAATATTGATCCTCCATGCATATGAAGTTTCCCACTTTGAAAATTTGAAGAAAAATGTACCTGTGCCTGATATGAGAACTGCTACTTTAAGCTTTCTTCTTTCTTGTGACAATATTTGCCCCAGGTAACTTCTTTGCAAGGCCTGGGATAAGCCAGTGATAACAACTTGCTGATCTGGAAAACAATACAAGAAATTTAAAAGAAACCAAAGTACTCCTTTTGTAACAGTGTGCATTTCTATTATGGAATTACTCCTTTGCATTAAAAACCAATCACCCACTACCAGGCTTGGTGCACATGCTACCAAGCTTCGAAAACAGAAATTGTTAACTAAATTGTAACTAAAAAATCCAAATTGACTGCATACAGAAAAGTATTTCTCTTCACCAAGTTTAAACAATTTTTTTTGTAGAATACTTGAAACAAATTTGTTACAGTTATATCACATCAATGTATATGGACATGCAAAGACTGTTCATATCCATTCCTGATTATGTCTAACACTTAAGAAAATGAAAAAGGGATGATAAGGCCCAGTTACTTGAATAAACACAAAATGTATTTGTAAACACTCATAAAGGTTAACCAATTTCAATCCCTGTAGGGATCTTTCAGTGACAGAAATCATATTTACAATATACACATACAAACTCAGCATGGAAAGCATCCTTAAACTCAAAATATGAATAAAAAATAGACAAGAAAAGCTTGAATTGAAAGAATGGACAAAACTGACATTTCTATGATACAATTTGATACAGTATTTGAAGTTACACAAGTTGAGCAATAAACTATTAAGTAAACAATTAAATCTTCAAGTCTTTGTTCAAATTTAACATTTGATAAGAGGGTTTCATTACCATTCTTCGAACAAGATTTAACAGAACCAATTCTCCAAACAGTCTCAGAATTCACTTCAATCAGTGACTGGATTTCATTTGCATTCTCAGCTTTCACAATCAAAACAGCGCCGATGCCACAATTGAATGTTCTAGACATTTCCTGTTCTTCTATATTTCCTGATTGTGAGAGCCATCCAAACACAGCTGGAACAGTCCACTGGCTAGCATCAAGCTCTACTTTCACATTTTCTGGCAAGACACGTGGAATGTTTTCAGAAAGACCACCCCCAGTGATGTGAGAAAAGGCTTTCACCTTTCCACTTCTGATACTGGGTAGTAATGACTTGGAGTAAATCCTTGTAGGGGTAAGTAAAACCTCTCCTGCATAGCAAAGAATAAGCCATGAGAAATATTAACAAACCAAATTGATGTCTCTTTCCATGTGATGCATTACTCCTCTTCTTCTTAATTAGCCTACCTGCCCAGTGTCACGTGGTAATAACTCACATTTCGAGGCTAGTGACATTCTGTTTCACTTGTTATGATTAACTAGTGCATACATTTGACCACATTAATTAAAGTGAACTTACTCTTTTGTTGGTGGTTATTAAACAGATGTGAATAAAGTACATTAAATTGTGTCGTATATTTCAGAGGTCAGGGATGTGCTCACACTGGGTGGCTGCGCCCCGGCAGTTCTGAATGCCGCCCAGCACAAACAGTGTTTTAAACATTTTTGCCCAGCAATTTTTGATGATATATTAACAAATTTTACTGTACCAAAATCTGGGAGGAAACATGGCACAGAATAGGAAAAATAGCACCACCAAAGCACACTTCATGTGCAAAATTTGTCCAGTGGGGAGGGGGTACCCCACCCATAAGATCCCTCTCCCAGAGTGTGGATCACACTACCGCACAATCTGCCCAGCACTCAAATATTCCTGAGCACATCCCTGAGAGGTTAGTTAGATACTGGAATGTTTTGATTGTTCGTGGTTAACATGGAATGCCGTAGCTAGTAGGCATCAGCTAGGATGTGTCTAGTGTCATTTATTCGATAGTAGTATTCGCCTGACTGAGGTTACGCCAGCAAAAGGCATGTAAAGCGTTACCGCTGCCTGATAGGTAGTCATTGTGAGGCTGCAGTCCTGGATCAGTTTGCAGTCCTTCAAGTAGTATTACCTATGTTAAGTGAGGGTTGTTCCTTGTGTTCATAAACCGGACTTCTGCTGAGAATTCCGTAAGTTCATTCATGTTTTTGTATTAATATTTGGTGAATGTAAGAGAAGTAAACCCAACAATGTATATATTGAAGAACCTGATACCCGCATAACAAATGTATACATAGTATGTTTTGAAATATGTTTCAGGTTATTTACGTTTGTCTGCTGTTCTCAGCAGGAATGACGTTGCCTTTGGGGCGGATGGAATCCGCAAGTAGTAGTTCATTTGTGAAAATGTTAAACAACTTTTAATTTATATACGCTACCATGTATTGTATTGTAAATAAACTAAGAAGATTTATTTGATACATTTTCAGGGTTTTTGTTTCCGTTATGGTAATACACATTCTACACTTATGCACCGCCTTCTTCATCGTTTTTTGGCTCTGATCAACCCCTTGACTATTCGAACCTGGTGACATCCAGTCCTACGCTTTTTGCACCAATAAATTCAGTAAAAGGAGATGTATAATGTGCACACTGACACAAATCTACCTCTACATTACCAAGGTATTACAAGGCCATATGTAAATGAACAATTTAGGAATCTTTATTTATTGAACTGAGTTATTTGAGATTACCAATCCGAAAATCAACAGATGTTAATAATGTCCTACTCTCAAGGCGCATTGCTCATACTTTGAATGCTACGATACATACCTGTGTGATGAAAATATATTAGAAAATTTATATACCTTTACCAAATCTTTGTTTGTAACATAATCAGTAGTCTCTCCCTCCTTTGGATAATTCATTATTTTTTAAATACCAGAGTAATAACATAAACACAAGACATCAAACTTGACATCAGAATACTTCCTCATATATTGCAAGCCATAGGTGTCTGCACCTCTAAGGTAGAAGTGAATACCATACATTACTAAGAAATTAAACAGCACACTAGGAAAGGATATGAAATCATATTCATCTTAAAATTGCCCACATCAGCACTATGCCACATTTCTATTATCAAATGGAACATATTTAACATAGTCATGATCAGTGACTTAATTATTTCTTAACTTCTAATTTGTCAAAGATATGTTGCCCATAAATGCTTTGTTATTAAACAGCAACAATTGACCACACCACCAAGGTATGCATTCCACTTTGGCCTTTCGCTCAGAGGGTCTACGAGACACAAGTTTACATGGTGGTGCACCTTCCTACCAAGTTTGCAATTTTACAAGTAGTTTATAACACTAAATTTCTGATGTAACAGACAGACAAACACACACAGACAGCTTCTTACCCCTATACCTGATATGGACTTCCGACCACCCTCAATTACCCTACCATGGGTGACCTCCTGAGACTCACTACTCACGAACATTAACTATTACCATGGCAACTGTGATAGCTGCTACACCCTCAACTGACCAACCAACTACAATATCTCATCCTCCTCGTGGGAGATAACAATGACTGAAGAGTTTTACATACAGGGCTATCACAGAGCAAGAACACTACTTAATTCTTCACTTGACCTACTACTACAGAACATCTTTTAACAGTTGTAAAGCACTACAATTCTGCTGGATAAGATCTATAGCATTTATAACAAACTAGAGAGTCAAGATTAAGTTATGAGAGCTCACTGACTAACAGGAAAAAGTATCAGCCTTACCAAGTTGTTTATCTTCTTGGAATGGACATAGATCATTTAATGAAAGTCCTTCTTTATCAATGATCTTACGTACAAGGCTGAATCCATTGCTATGAATACCAGATGAACCAACACCTAGTACAACATCTCCTTCTTGTATGTCACAAGTACGTGGTAGGAGAGCTTCTCTTTCAACAGCACCAACAGCAAAGCCTGCTAGGTCATACTCTCCACTATCATACATCCCAGGCATCTCAGCTGTTTCTCCACCTGCAGAGAAATGCAAGAAACAAACACTCTATTAAATTATTCTTAATGGATGACACTTGTTTAAGTTTGAACATGTTGACACAACTTTAGTAGCAAAACAATAGAAACAATGATGCATAGAATGTCAAGATTGATATGTCTGTAGGGAGATAACCTATATTATGGGGACCAGTCATCCTCATACTATAGTTAAGCTTGCTGGTTTTTATAGTGGACAGTACTAATAATGCAATGTTTCACATTGTGTAAAATACAGAATTGTAAAGTCCCACAGCATTTACCATTCTTGTGTTGTGAAAATCAATTTGCTTATTGCATGAACACTTTTATACAATAACGAATAGCTGTTAGATCACGATAATTCGGAATCCAAATAATGGAAGGTTGGAAATGCTAGGCTTTATCTACATAATTATGTTTCACATAGCAGTTGTGAAGAAATTCAGGTTAGATCAGCAAATGCCTAAATTAAGCAATTTACTAGGCTAGTAAACAACATGAAACAGAATAGACTGATGATCCCCCTTAATTCTCCAACTTAAAAGGATTGTCTGGTGGCCCAAAGAAGTTACCTTAAAAAATAGTAAATAATTTTCCAAACATGTTGTCAAAGTATGAGAACGCTAATGTTGCGTTTGACAGAGAAACGATTTTTTAATCGTTATGGATAGACATTTCAAATATGATTTGAACAGTACAATACGTGACGTCAGCTCTGCCATAGCAGATTGCGTCATAACCCACCCTCCGCACAGTACCTATACGGTAATCACAACAAAAACAGCGTTTGTATACAGATAAATTTCTTCCTTAATTTCCGGTGAAATTTCTTAAAAATTAGATATGTTTTCAAAAACTCCTTAAGCCGCCATGTACTTGAGCGGTGGTTCCGTGGTATTTGTGTAACACAAGGTAAATTTTAACAGCAGACTCCGAGTTGTTCCGGCTATACATCGCGCTATCCAGCTCCAACGCGAAAAATGTTCGCATGTAGGCTGTACTCAAACGTTGACAATCGGACAGTTCTGCGAAGCCTAAGCTTCTCAGCGCTATATTCTGCTCTGACAACGATTCGATCAATTTCTTCAATAATTTCCGGTGAAATTTCTTATAAATTAGATATGATTTAAAAAACTCCTTAAGCCGCAATATATGTAGTAGATCGGTGTTTCGTGGTCTTTGTGTAACACAAGATAAGTTTTAACAGCAGGCTCTTGGTTGTTTATACATCGCGGTATCCAGCTCCAGCGCGAAGAATGTTCGCGTGTATAGGCTGTACTCTAACGTTTACAATCGGACAGTTCTGCGATGACATCGATCCCGCCAAGTTTCATCTTTCGGTTTAACGAATACTTTATAAGTTTCCTTTTACTGTTAATTTGATCCGTGAATTTTATTTCAGCGATTTCGAAGAACAGTTAAAGAACTGTGGTTTGAGTGTGAGTGTATTATGTGTAACGCTATACAAGTACACCAACTGAGCATCGTAGTATACGTTCGCGAGTATGTACGTTATATATATGAGGCAATTCAATGTGCTTACACGTGAGTTAATTTGCTGCGGAATTGGGAGTGCTAACTTCAAGTCGCCTGTTTTGCCTATCTGCAAGCACTACGTCAAACACCATATTGAAGCGTTCGAACAAACGGTACTTTTGGTGAGAAACTGGTGAATTTGAAAACCAGATTTCTACAAGAAGAAAACGTCGAATGGGGATAATTTTTACATGGTTAGAAAGAGAAAGATAATAACTACAAGGACAATGTATCAAAATCTTCCACCAGACAATTCCTTTAAAAGAATTGCTCTAATAAAGTAAGAAAACAATTGAGCAGAAGTTACATCTAATGACACGACTAACGAGAATGAGGATCAAATTGACAAATAAATCCTATCCACAAGAAGCAGCTCAGTGATTGATTAGACAAGCAGTTACAATGAATTACAAACAGGTCTCATGACAAAACCAGAGAGAAAAGAATCAATGATTCTGTCTTCATATCTCATCCATGGAGAACATGGTCGCATGGACAGATAATATTGAACAATATGACCTGTTTGACAAGCTTCTTTGTGGTACAATGTTAAGTAAAAAAAAAAAAAAAAAACTAACACACATAGTGCAACCTATTGTTTGGAAGAATAAGCTGAAGAATTGGAAATTGTATTGAATGGATTTTGTCTTGCTCCTATGAGCTATCACAAAAGAACACGCATGGAGATTGCACAAAGAGAACTTGCTGAAACATGCTAGGGAAACAAGTTTCCAATCAAATAATGAGAATGCATGAGAGAACTTGTTGAAACATACTTGGGAAACAATAGTTTCCAATAAAATAATGAAGATTCCACTAGAGAAGTTCTTGAAAAATGCTAGGGAAACAACAGTCTCCAATGAAATATTATACACAAACCCAAAACTTGGGGCAATTGCTTGTTTCATGGTTTGCTTAGTCAAAAGCTTTGTTTTATGAATTATTTGTACAAAATTATCCTTATTTAAACTTTTGACCTGGATGTAATTAGACAAAACTGCAAAGAAAATCAGGATTTCGTTTTCAGTAGCAATATAAAAAAACTGACATTAATACAAGCAGTTTGTTCACCTAAATTGTGATTGTTTCTTATGATTCAGCCTAGTGAATCAAGATAGTGTCACACAACCATAGGTTAAATGGTGGTATCATGTTAGTTTACCATCATGACATTATGGTAGGTCATAGCTAATATGTTGGTATCTCAAAGGAAAGATTCCTACCTAACAAGGCACACCCTGCTAGTTTACATCCCTCAGCTATACCAGCAATCACATCGGTAGCTACTGCCACTTCCAGTTTACCGCAGGCAAAATAGTCCAGAAAGAACAAGGCCTCTGCACCATGGGCCAAAATATCATTAACACACATGGCAACCAGATCTTGGCCAACTGTAGAATGGTTACCGTAGGACTGAGCTATCTGAAAAACATACATGAGGCAAAACATTTTATTGGACTGATTATCAAATGTTTCACAATGTGTAACAAATATATTACATTATTCCTCATGAGAGGCAGCTATTACTGACCCTACGGCAGCACCCTTCCTCTATGAAATACTTCATAGGCATCTAGCCCTCCCATAAAGATTCAGGTCACAACCTTAATCATTCATGAGAAATAATACAGTTTATCATTAATATAATATCACAATCTTGCATTTAGAGAGCTACATATATATACCTCAATTATGATCTAAATTTGCCTCAGAATACACCATTTGATGGCTAGAGGGAGGACCTCCAGAAACACCATTAATCTCCCCCTAAATAAGAATCCTTTGCTTGCTTCTGGTCCATTCCACAAAAAAAGTAAAGACAACTACAGTTATCAGTCAGGGTTACTTGCATTGAGATCTAATTATACATTTCAAAATTATTATACAAATATAACTCAGAATGCTCATATGATTTTTAAAAGTGTAACTTTTTTCAAGGGGAAGGACCCCCACACCCCCTTCATATGAGTGTGCTTCAATGACCCCTGTGCAGTCCCTTACTTTATGAAATCCTTCATTTGCCTCAAGTACTACCACAAAGTACAAATGTTCAGGCTCCTATCTTATCTGTTGGGGAAAATTGGAATCCTGTGCAGGCCACAGCAATAAGGGCTTAACAAGAACAAAGAAATGACATCTGAGCCGATCACCGAGTGGTAATTCAACACAGCAATACAATTTATTTCCTATAGGTGTATGAGTTTTGACAACCATCCTCTGCTATTGTATGGCACCTTTATTACTTGCTGCCATTCCACCACACAATTACCCCACCCTTCATCCACCAATTCCTATATCAGCATAGTGAAGCTTTATTTACTAAAGTAAGAAGCCTTGAATTTTCTGGTTCATGAGCTGATAACAATGTTATAATAAACAGAAATCTTCAAAGTACAGAACGCCACAAAATGTTATCTTCTTTTTTCCTACACGCAAATGCAAATATACTTCCCTGGAAATAAAGGTCGCGGACCAGGCTCATCTGCCACTTGGCAGTTCTGCAGTAATATAAACAGCATGTTTGTATGCTACTCTAGAATTCTATGTAAGAAACGGAATTGAAAGTAGGGGTCTCAACTCAGAAAAAAGAGTGCCAGGGCATACAGAAAATGTTACTCCAATCGTGACAATTGAAACCCCTAAACTCTGCTTTCCATTTTGCCATAGCAATTGGCTCCACAGCGATTCTAGCCATGTAGAAATTATGATAATGATACTGAGAAACAGAACCTGTATAATACAATATGTTATCAATCAAATCAATATTAAAATTAGTAATGTCACTCTTGGACCATAAAACGAGTCAGAGATTTTGTTGATGTCTACACATGGTATAAAACCACATTTATATACAGTTAATATAAAATCATAGAAATTCGAACAAAACTGCAGAAAATTATAGTTAACTATTGACTTTTTTTGTCTATGGGAGTAAAACGAAAACAGTATAGTAATAATCATTAGAACTTATATTTCTGCAATGGATTCACCACTATATGGTTAACACGTTAATGGCATTTGTTTGTTAAAGTCCTGCTTCTCATGCAATGAAACTAACATCATTGTGTGCAAAATCAACCAGTTGGGCTCCTACAATACCTAAATATTCAAAATGAGAAGAAGAGGTGGGAGGTTTTTTAACAGCTTGGGGACTAACATCAATATATTCTCTTCACTTATAGTTTTCTGTATCATCCTGAGTTATCCCTTTTTCTTTAGATTACTCTTGATATGAACCAGTCAGTATTAAACGACAAATGAATTTCATCATTCCTTTAACCATACAAAGGTCAGATAATTGACCTCTGCGCTTATAGTTATAAATACCACAATCATATATACCGTATAGAGGAAAACCTCAAAGTCTAAAATCTTGCCACTTCTTTTATATAATGGACTGCTTTCTATGTCAACAGTAGTATAGTGACCTACTTTTACAATTTGGAGTTTTGAAAGAATTATGCAGAGCTGGTACATTGAACAGATCTTTGGCCGTTTAATTCCAACAGACTTACAAATATGTCACAGACGTAAAGTGATGAAAGTTACATTTTAGAGATTCGTGTACTGCTGGAAAAAAGGGGATATCCCCTCTATTTTGAGAAATGGGTGATTTTGGTGGTATTTTTTTTAATCCAAAACATGTTATCGTTAGATTCCTTCTTTTATCACTTTTACAGTTCAAACATTGACAGTCCCAAGTCAAATAATCTTCTTCTTTTTTTGCCAAAGAACAGTCGGCTGTTTAATGACAAAGAGTCTAGGTATGAAACTACAATCTAATGTTGAATTTGGACTGTTAAAATCAACATTTTGAGAGGAAGTACCAACACTTCTGGAGATGACAATGATTTATCAAAGCCTTACATTTCAAATCTTTAGGACACTTTCTGATGCTTTGAAACATGTTCCGACATTTTGAAAGCACAAATTTAGGCCACCCTCGACATGGCGGCACTGTACAGTCAACAAGTGAAGTTTACCATTAGCTGGTCTTGTGTAATTGGATTGGGATAAAGTTGCTCTTACCTTTAACTTTGTTCCAACACCATCTGTCCCTGAGACTAGGAGAGGGTCTTTGTACCCAGCTGCATCCATGTCAAAGAGCCCACCAAAGCCACCAATTACAGACTTGCATCCTCGCCTAGTGGTAGCTGATGCCAATGGCTTTATGGCCTTCACCAGCTTGTTGCCATCATTAATGTTCACACCACTCCCTGCATAGGTTAATCTGTTTATTGACCTAAATTAACACCAACAGCAAGAGAAACACTGATCTATCAGCACTTTACAAAGAAATCACTCAAATAATCTTGAAATCACATCGATAATTTAGTAATAAAGAGATATATCATATCCCACTACATTAATGCTCATGAACTTTTACATCACAAAACATTAAACCCAAACATATTTCTTTAGCATTAAGTCTAGAAAAAATCAAACTTCAAAGACTTTAAATTGATGGTAGGTTTTACATTTAGTCAATGACTTTCTTCTCCAGGATAAATAGTATTGATTATCTATAAAGATCTATAAAGCTAACCTTTGTTCCTTTAAAAAGTCACATCCTCGTTTTGCAATATCTTTTCGATGAAAAGCACCGTCAAATTGAATTTTCTGAGCAGCATACAATGCCTTGGCAGCTGCAGATTCAAGATCATGTTCGGTGGACACCACTGCGAGCACTCTACCTCCTGAAGTCAATACCTTGTTATCTTTTAGAGAGGTACCACTATGGAATACCAGAATCCCTTCCTTTTCCACTTGAGGTATCCCTGAAAGGTATCAAAATAATTTTATGCATATTTAACATGTTTGGATTGGAAGGAGTAAGTATAGTTTTCTGTTAAGTAGTGAAGAATCATATAAATTGAACTTGAAAGACAAAGTTCACTAAAGCTAAAAAATGCCAATATCAACACAGTGATGGAAATAATTCAGTCAGAAGCAAATGATTGCAAAAAACTTAAAGCAGAGGGACAACAGCAATCAAGTAGAATACTGTACATGTTTTAAATGTTGATAGGATAATTGTCCCAATAAACTACCAGAATGCAAAATGCATAGTGGTTTCGCTGATGAAACATTCAGCTATTTTCTGCATGAATCTGACGTGGTAACGTAGTGAGGGTGCACAACCATGGAGGTAAAAACAGTTTTTGTTTTAACCTCCATGGTACAACATACTTGATATTAGTAATACAGTGAAAAGCAGTGCCATGTGACAAACAATAAATTCACAATGACACAGGCTGTCCTGAAATGACCATTGACCTCAACAACAAGCTTCTTGTACTTAATGTAATAGATACATCAACATATTCAATATGACATCAGTCCTTGTTGAAATATTGTGTAAAACATGGTTTCACAATCTGACCCCTGGTGAACTCAAACGACCATTGACCTCTGCCCACAACATTAAGGCTTCTTGTACTCAATGTGGTACAATAACATACCAAATATGCGATCTGTCCAAGCTTCATTTATGATATTATGGTTAGAAAGTTGTGTTAGTGTGGAGAGACAGGTAAGAGGGGAGTGATGTTTTGACAATTTGACCCCTGATGACCCCAAATGACCTTTGACCTCCACAGAAAACAATAGGCTTCCTGTACTTAATGTGGTACTTCTATACATTAAATATGAGGTTTGCCCCAGCTTCCCTTCTTGAGATATTGTGTATACAAGGTTTTCACAATTTGACCCCTAGTACAGTGACCTTAATGACCTTTGACCTCCACAGAATTCAATAGGCTACTTGTGCTCAATGTGGTACTTCTACACCCCAAATATGAGGTCTGCCCAAGCTTCCTTTCTTGAGATATTGTGTTTACAAGGTTTCCACATTTTGACCTCTGGTGACCCCAAATGACCTCTACACACTAAATATGAAGCTGGTCCAACTTTCCCTTCTTGAGATACCGTGTTTACAAGCTAGGCGTCACAAATGCACACACACACACATATGCCATCATGAATGCATAGGTAATACGATATTCATCGAAACCAAAAATGAGGACTTGTACCTAAAGTCAGTAAAGGTTTTGCAAAAAAAAAATAATATTGTGTACATACCATCTGCATATTAAAGGTAGGATGCTTGAAATGTGCAGCTTTTAACATAAAAATATTTTGATATATCCTAAAATTACACTAGTAGCAATAAGGTTTCATCATGCTCATTTCAGAGAAGCAACATATAAACAATGAAATCTACTGTTATTAATGTATCTCATCACCCCTTTATGAAACAATGAGGTATTGTAATCACCTGGTTATTGAAGCCTACAATGACTAGGATGCCAAGGCAACAGTGACCAAGGTAGAAATTAGGGCAGGTGCAAATTGCACTGACCTGATTGCAACCTGACACGGCAACGACCAGACAAAAAATCAATCAGGTCGCAGTCAGTTTTGATGAATTGCGTGAAAGTTTGCTCAAGACCTGACCAAGATCTGACAGTCGGTCCTCATCGTGACCGAATTGGGCATATCAAACATGTTTGATATTTGTTGTGGCATCAGGGGCAGTCCCATCACAGTTTAGTCAGGTCAAGGCAGTTGCAGCTGTCCACAACCCAACTGGGATCTGATTCTAATGGATAGCCAATGAGGAAGTGTTTTTGTTGTATTGACTGGAACTCCAATGGGCAACATTGAATTGAAACCTTAATATGTGTAATGGTTATGTCAAGTACAAGCAAAATATGTGGTTATAATGGAAACTGAGGTAAGAGAGCAAATGTATAACTTTAGTGCAATTAACCACACAGAATGTTTGGCCATAGGTCAATTGAAGCAAAAGTCACTTTTTACTATAAATCAGAAATTTAGTTTGCTAATTCACAAAATATCAATACAGCATTTTCTTTGAAGGATTATGTTTGAGAATGTAAAGCATATATGTGAGGAGAAATATTGTATAGACTTGCAACCTTTTATACCAAAATACAATAACCATTGAGGTAAACGCTCAAGGATAAAATGTTTAAGTGTAATTGCAGTATTTCAGGGGTAAATTAATGTTTCTTGAAAACGGTACCAACTAATCTGTAAAAGAGAAATGAAGGTTATCCTAACAAGTTAAGATATTTCAATTGTAAGAACATTCAAACGACATTCCGTGCCAAATCACGGATGGCTGTTGCTGCACCCTCCAAAACTTCCCAAATTAATTGGATGCTTGGAACACCATGAAATAAGCATATTCTGAGAAAAAAAATATACTGTATAAAAATATTGGCATCAAAACCCCTTCTTCATGCTGATTCGAAGCATGAAATAGCAACTGCTCTGCACAACTGGCAAATATATAATAGGAAAGCATTGTAATCATTTTTATGTATTGTGTGTACTAGACATAATAACCTCTGAAAGATTCAAGCACCCTGAATCAATAGTTTAGGAGCAATTTATCACTAAAAATTAGCACATTTTTTAGTGAAAAATACCAAAATCAAACATTTTGACACTTCTAAGTTCACCTAACTCTACAAGACAAGGTTCTTGTAGCCTCAAGTTTTTTATTCCTTTTCTATGGGATAGACTCTAAAGGCTGTAATAGAAAGGTAGTAGAATGTATAAT
This sequence comes from Apostichopus japonicus, assembly GCF_037975245.1. Taxonomy (NCBI): domain Eukaryota; kingdom Metazoa; phylum Echinodermata; class Holothuroidea; order Aspidochirotida; family Stichopodidae; genus Apostichopus; species Apostichopus japonicus. The sequence continues at coordinate 6,658,253 of NC_092581.1, forward strand.
TGCTCAGAAATGAGACCGAAAAAATTAAGAAAATGCCAAAACGCCGTCAAATTGCGGAATTTCAAAGTGTGATTAAATCGGCCAATTTTGAAGCAATGCAACTGAAATTTTCTGAATATGCTTATTTCATGGTGTACCAATCATATAATATATTGGGAAATTTTAAAAGATGTCAAACGACAACATACTCCAAACTTTGGTGATATGATATGGAATGACCCGAGAAACAGCTGCTAGTAAGGATGTGTGTGGAAGTGTCTACCTTTGATGTGAAACCCTTTCTTGTAAGATCCTGGATATCCTCCACTTGCAATGATAACCCCAACAGCACTCTTGTTTTCTTCAAATATTGGTACTTCTAAATGCAGTTGTCCATCCACACATGCCTTCATTGTTCGATATAAGTCACTTTTTAAGAGTGGAAGTAAAGCCTGTGTTTCAGGGTCTCCAAACCTACAGTTGAATTCCAATGTCTTGGGGCCTTCAACAGTAATCATCAGTCCTGCATACAGAATACCTTGAAATAAAAATAATTTCAGCAACTCAATCATGACAAAGCAACATTCTCAATTTCCAATTGCACATCCTTAAAATAAAAAGTATAATTAAGTGTTATATACGTGCACAACAGGTGAATCCAGAACACTACAATTTTTAGGAACCTGTAACTAGACAGAACTTGCAAAACTGTAATGTGACAACAAGCAGCTACATGGGCATGAAAAATCAATTAATGTCCCTCAAACAAATTTTTAGGTTAGCTTCAAACAATGTCAAATGTTTGTGATACAACAATATTTTCAGCTGCGGCAAACATTTTTGATATGAACATATATTGCAAATATCAGCTGATACCAATAGTGCATGCATATAATCAGCGCAACACTACTTTGTTCAACATAGATCAAAACGATTCCTAAGGAGGTAATCTTATTCAGACATGTAGTTTAGTCAACATGAAAGAAACTAGTCCAAAATCCAAAATAATATTTATAATGCCAACTTATTTACACTGTGCAAGCAAATGTCTTTGTTCCACCTGCAGGCCATTAGGCTAAGTGACGGCTGAAAACGTTTAAAAGAAATACGCATTGAAGCTAAGTTATTTTAATCCAGAAAATGAAAATGTTTAGAGGTTCTGATGTGTAAACATATTCAAAGTGTGGTAAGCCATACATTAGCGTTTACACGGTTCCAAAGATCGGGAAGCTGATACCCAAGAGCTGTTACCCGTCAGGTATCCGGGTACCCTGAAAAAAATTGTTTACCCTTGTGTATCACGATTTTCAAGAAATTACATATTGAATCACTTATAAATGAATTATATTATCTACTGACAATGTTTTCATGTTCAAATACATAGGTGTAAGATAAGATATAAAACCTTCCTCAATAATTTGTATTTGCTTTTGTTTCTTTCATTAACTTGTTAATAACTTCATATAATTACATCACTACTAACATCGCACTGCCGCCGCTGCTTATGCTTGCTCTCCACCTCTATTGGATCAGACCATAAATATCTTAAACAGTTGTTACTACTATTATCTATTATGAAGGCCCAGGGTTCACATTAGCCGCGAAATTGCGCAACGGGCAATTTGATCGCATTTGGAATAAACAAGTAAGAGCGAGTAAAAAAAAATAGTAAAAAGCCCCTTGGGATGATTATTTTTAGTTATCCTGTCTATAATGCATTAACATATTGCAAAATTCCTAGTCAGCCTTTCCTTCTATGAAATAAACGAATGAATTAATAAGAATTGTGAGAATTCTTTCAATTTCTTCCACATGGTAGCCTACACCACACTAAGTCAATGAGAAATCTAGCTAAGCCTAACCATCTGAGTACTTAACAAATCATACAACAAGAGTAACAGGAAGAAAAAACTTGTACACAGTTTCATGCATATCAACTTGGTGAAGAATATGATCATTCATTAAAAAACAGATTAGGACTAGTGTTATACAATATGCACATATATATTTACTAATTTACTAACAGGCTTCCGCAAATGAGAGTTATACACGTGGTTACTGTTTGTGAGTTGTGCAAACGATAATAACTTACAATAGCTAACTATAATTTTTAAACATGTATTAATGCTTGACTTAAAGTGGAATTTGTCCTTCATTCTGGCTGTTTAAAACTTTTGGTATTGGACTGATATCGAGATTGTAATATTGGATATCGAGGAGAACCGATATTGGTGATATCAGCACAACACTAGTAGAAACAACAAATATGTACTGGAATTTAATACACTTAAAGTAGGCTGTAAGGTGGGTAGTCTTACATTGCCTAACACATTGTTGAGAATCGTTTCTCCAGTACAATCACGACAATCTAACACCTTTGATCTACCTTTATGTTTACAACATGCTAGTTCTAAGTACAGATCCACCTTTCTGTTATGGTCTTCATGCTTGTTTAATCATTAATGTCTTTTTTATTTCAAAGTAGGTTTTGAACAGTTAATCATTATCTTACCAACATATTTTCTTCCTTCCTGTTGCATACCATCCACAGCTTTCTGAATAACATCAGTTTTTATCATTTCCAAAGTTGTCTGGTTCATCTGAAGAGTGAACAATAAATTCTTGAAATGACAAATAGCACTGATAGTTGACATGATGGAAAACAGAGGATAAATGTTGCATATTATTAGTTTTAATGGCTAACCTTCAGCCTGCAAGATTTCCATGTCTTGGAGGAGACTGCTGACAACTACAGCTATAAAATGTGCAACATGATATTTTACAATTAACTAATTTGGCCAATGGTACTTCTTCAGATACTTATTCTGTAACAGTTAGGGAGGAGGAAACTATTGCCTTATCTAAAACAACCAACCTACACACAACATGTGGAATGAGGCAACGTCAGGACCAAGAATTGAAACCAAGGTATTTCCTGATTCCAAAAACCAGAAAAAAAAACTATCACGCGGTTTCAAAGCTTAACTTGTCTTTCTGTTGGCAAAATGTTATACCAAACTGCAGATTCTTTGCTAGACAAAAATGCACACATGTAATGTTATTAATGTACACACACATACCATCCAATCCCTTTCCCTCCCATACTGAAGCATGTGTTTCAAAAAATCCAACAGGTGCTGTGCTGTATTCTGTACCTCCCATCCTCCCGCCCCCATCCGTGCATACACTGTTCCAAATTTCATGTGTCAATGTAACCCATCGTGCTTGTGATTGGCCGATTCGGCTTAAACCATTTTTGAAGGTGAAAACGCAAGAAACATATCAGTGTGTCCCTTCGTTGATCTTCTGTCTGGTACAGTACAAGCAACAAGTGCAAGGGCTAAGATTGTACAGCAAGAATGTTTACAGTTGGTGACTAGGGGGCATGGTAAGGTATACAAGATAAACAGTAGCAGTAGGAATTTCCTAGAGATCCTGTGCATTATCTGTGTTGGTATTATTCTTACCAGGTATTCAAGGTTTGTTTCGGATATACCTGGTACTTTTAGTATATTCGTTTATAACAGATTTCGATACTCTTGGTATGGGTATGTATGAAATACCTGGTATAGCTGGTATATCGATATACCGATGCAAGTTGGTAATTTCGGTTAGATTCGTCCAACATGGCAAGGTCTGAACGGTTTGTAAATGTTAGAACAAAATGTTCAACAGGTAGAATAAAATAATAAGGAACAAAGGAAATTGAACTTGGTACTATAAATTAGTAAATGTTAAATGTAATGTAGTTAACAGGTCTTTAAATGTTCAAATATGTCATGTTTGATACATAAATTGCTAACCCCACATACAATAGTCAATGTACATGAATCTTTGATTAGTACCATTATATGATAGGGGTCACATAAGTTGGCTTTAGATAAAAACATAACTGAAAATATATTTATAACAAAAATAACAGCTTGCACAGCAGAAGACGTATAAGGAACACACATATTTTTTACGTATTCAAAAAATTCCAAAAATGTATATTACATCCAACCCCTGCATTACGAGCAGAACCACTGTGACAAGCGTACGCGGTACGAATAAATCAGGTCAATGCATGTTAAGTCAGAGCCTTATGTTTTTCAATACCGCCCTCATTTGCAATCAGGAAACATTTCACATGGTAGTTTTGATTAGGGTATACATTAGTGTTTACAAGGGTCCAACAATCGGGAATTGAGTACCCGAGAGCCGAAAATTGTTTACCCTCCTATATCGCGTTTTTCAAGAAATTTTTGGAAGCTATAATGAATTAATTATATTCTCAATAGACAATGTTTTCATGTTCAAAGACGATCAGGTATAAAACCTTCCTCAATAATTTGCATTTGCTTGTTTCTTTCATTAAGTTGGTAATAACTTCATATAATTACATCACTACTAACATCTCATTGCCGCCACTGCTTATGTTTGCCCTCCACCTCTATTGGATCAGACCATAAATATCCAATTTAGCTCATAAACAGTTTTTTACTACTACTATCTATTATGCGATTCGATTATGTAATTCTTAAACGTTTAGTAAAGTCACTTGCATTTATTATTATTTTTTAGTTATCCTGTCTATAATCCATTAGTAACAACTTGTAAACTTCCTTGTCAGTTTTTCCTTCTATGGAATAAACGAATGAATAAATAATAAGCACACTAAGATGATGGGGAGATCTAGCCTAACCATCTGTTTATTCGCTGAAAATGTGATGCAGTTATATGGAATATACTTCCATTATTGCCGTTATCTTCGACCACATGGTTGCCGGACACCACAATAAGTCAATGGGGTAATCTAGCCTAACCATCTGTTTTATTAGCTGAATTTGTGACGCAGTTATAAGATATCCATGGAATCACAACAACGAAAAATCACACTTTGCAAAGGATTCGGGTAATAAATTAGGAACCAATACTATCGCATCAGGCTGGTACCCAGATACCCCGTGCAAACACTTATATTCTTCTTCAGCCGTTGTGGATCCACTGCTGGATGAAGGCCTCAGCATGATATCTCCAACTCTCTCTCTCTCCCTTGCATGTGTGTACCAATTGGTTTCATTCCAGAATTTCTGTATTTCATCTCTCCATCTCTTTCTTTGCCTGCCTCTGTTCCTTTTCCCGTCAAGCGGTGTCCATACAGTGGTTAGCGTACTCCATCTTCCATCTCCCCTTCTAGTGACATGGCCGGCCCATGTCCATTTACGATGTTACTTCCATTGTATCCTGTACCTTTGTCTGTTCCCTTATCCACTTATTGGTTTTGTGATCTTTGTATGTAATGTTAAGCATACTCCTCTCCATGTTATGTTGTGCGGCTGCTAACTTTCTTTCCGTTTTAATTGTTAGTGTCCATGTTTCTGATGCATATGTCATTGATGGGAGAATACATTGGTCATACATGTTCCTTTTTAAGCATAATGGAAGATTGCCCTTCATGATGTGGCTTGATCCTCCTCCTTATTTCATTATCTTGATTCCTTTCGGTGAGAGTGAACCTTTGTCCCAGGTAAATGTATTCAGATACATGTTCCAATTCTGTTCCATTAATGATGATTGGTTTGTGTTTAACTGATTGGTCTGCCATTACTTTGATCTTCTTCATATTCATTTTCAGTCCTCTTTTCCTGCTTGCTATGTCCAAGTCCTGTAACATGCTCTCCATTTCGTTAAAGTTGTTAGCTATGATGACTATATTATCAGCACAACAGAGGTGGTTGAACTTCTCCCCATTCACATTGATACCTTTATCTTCCCAATTGATGTCTTTGAAGATGTGTTCTAAGCATGCAACACTAATATGCATGCCCCATATCTCTTGACAAATGGTGCAGTTGTTGACCTTGACCTTATTCACCTTTGCCAACATTTAACCTCCATGACTAACAATTCGGTCTCATCCACTCAACTAAGGGCATCTTTGCATACAAAATATAACCTCTATCCAACTTCCTTTCTTGAGATATCATGTTTACAAGGTGTCACATTTTTCTTGAGATATCATGTTTACAAGGTGTCACATTTTTACTTCTGCTGACCTGAAGTGATCTCTGACATCCACTAAACACACTTACTTTCATTTATTTTATATTCAAAGCATGAGATCAAAGTTTTACTCTTGGGATGTTTTTTTTTTAAGTTTTTCACCTTTTGACATGTTGACTTCTGTACCTCTACCAAAACAAAAGGCCTTTTGAACCAAACATTGGGGCATTCACAAACAAACACTGGGATCCATCAAAGTTTCCCATGGAAAATATTAGGGAATTAATTATCACACATAAACATTGATATTAAAATTTACAATTACATCAATGCAGAAAGGGATTGCAGGAGGCTGATAAACTTCATTCAAGTATGTACCCTCCTTAAGTTCTAAATGAAAGTCTTATTAAGTCAGGCCAGCAGGGTATCACTCACTCAGGTGCTCAAAGCAAAGAAATCCAAGTGCTAAGAGGTTAAAATCCCTGATGAATAATCTATGAAGAACTGGAAAATATAACTGTCAACTTAAGCATATTCATCAGATATTTATTAGTACTGTGCAAGATGTACAGTAGTCATACAAGATCTATATTACAGATACAACAGATGAACCATTTACCTTTGGATAGGGACAGTATGCCCCCATGCCACCTGTATTGGGTCCTTCATCCCCATCAAACACTCGCTTATGGTCCTGAGCAGGTAACAGGCATGCCACAGTTGTCCCATCAGAAAAGGCCAACACCTGCAATTACAATTAACACACACTGTGTAGACGGTCATAAATACTGAATGTCTTCACAACCATTACAGCCAACATTAATGCTACCTTCAATCATTTAGTCTTTGCATGAATCCACATACCTAATATGACATAAATTATCATGTTCTCTTTCAGTAAATCTGTATACAAGCCAAGGGCAACACAAACAAACATACACCAGTTTGACAAATCCTTTGCACTGGGTACCCAGAACTCCTTATTCAAGCTACTTAATTTTATGGCCAAAACACTGTCAGACTACCAACAATCAATTTCTTAACTTCTTTGGACACATGGTAAAGTAATTCTCACATAGCAAAAGCGCCTGGATAAATCATTGGTAATGATGAGTAACAACCTTCACACCTTGAAACCCCTGCACATGTCCTACTGTTATTATTTTTGGTACTATTCATTTGACAGGCTGATCAGTTGTGTACACCGTAGAGTAATAATAATATTAAACCTCCCTCCGATTAAACCTCCCTCATAAAGCTGTGTGTACAATGATAACCAAGTATGCTAAAATACTGTCAGACAGCCATTGCAGTTGACACTGACAACCAATCAAGTCATAAAATAGTATCAATGGAATATTACCTGGCAACCAATCTCTGTAAATGTGACTGTAGTAATGTGTTCACCCCTGTGCAAATACAATGAGCGCTGCTGCATTATTACTATTTACATTGCTGTTTTATGAACATACATTGATTTAACACTTAGACCATATTATTGATATTAACTCCTGATGCTAATTACTTCATTATTGAATACATCTTTAACTAGAACTCTCTACTTTTGTAGGACCATGTAAAATGTTTAATTATTTTGGAATTCGTTGTGATGTTTGCCCTGTATGAGTTTTCTGCAACCTTGTCATCTAATGACCTCAAAGGGAATTTTAGTCTTCAGAATCAAAATTTTTCATCTCCAACGATCAACATGACCATTAAAATTAAATTTGCCATCAAAGGGAGCGTAATCCACCTATTTTTGGTAGGAAGAAACCGGTCAGGATTTGGCAATAACTATGCTTTAAGTTGGATGTTACATATTTATGCAACAATTTGGGCATTGCTTCCAATCTATAATCATTACACTGATACAAACAACAGGTATATAAGTACAAATATTTTAGGAATTGGATGATCTTACAGAAGTGTTACAGAAGTGGATGGACCACAATTATAAGAACTGTTCATGACTTGCTAACTGAAGAGTATTTTTTGCAAAGAAAAACATTTAGAGACTAGTCCTAGTTTCATCAATTGTATCCATGCTTTCATTATTTATTGACTAAGTCCAGAAATTTGTTTAAATTGATGATAAAAGTTCACTGTGCACAGTGAACTGTTTTTCTTGGCTTCACACAGATAGCAAAGTCAAATGTGCCTTCTGTCAAATGTGCCCATCTTTCTTCCAAAGAGAATGAATCTGAAGTCTGTCAAGCACACTGTATCTTATGATATCTGAGGGGCAACTTCACTCACCGAAACTTCCTCTCCTTCCAAAACTTCTTCAATAACTACTGTTTCACCAGCACTGCCAAACTTCTTGTCCTGTTGTGGGTGAAATTTTAAGTTACAGATTGTACACACATATAGGTTTTAGCACTGACAAAATCATTAGGACCATTCTCAGATGCTTGGTGCATTTTTACTGAACTCCGAAAAAACTGCATAGAATTCACCTTAGAGAGTTGTAACACAATTAAGGTGACAATAAAGTTTCCATATACAATATAAATACTGGTAACATGCACGAAAAAAAGAAAGTTCTTCTTAATTGCTCATTCTTTCCATAAGACTTACAGTAAGAGGCCCTTCTAAATCTTACAATGATATCAAGTTTCTGCATTCAATGACAAAACAGGAATTCAAATAAAACTTAGCATGTGACTGTATCCATCTATGAGTAGAGACTCTCATTTGGAATCAGGTAGTCATAATTAGAGGACTTGGAATGACACCAATGAGTCCAAAAGATAATTTAGCCTGCTGTATAATTTACTTTCCCTAAAATACAATTCATTAAGTCTAAAAAATTGGTCTTACGTGTTTAATTTCCCTAAGAAGTTACTCAGATTTTGCCTCAAGGCTGTTGCCGTTGCATTCCCTTATAAAGTCGATACATATAAAGTGCATTCTCCTATAAAGTAATAGTTCCATTTTTATCTTATTGCTCCCCTAGGGAGAATGTGATATTGTAGTTCCTTTGCCAGTTGGGCCATATACAGCTAGGTCAGTTGCGATAGCAACAGTTGCCATGGTTATGGTTTATTTTCCTGAGTAGTCACTCTTGGGGGAGTGCGGGGGGGGGGAAGAAATTCATGATGGGATATCCCAGTGTGACCAGAAGTCCATGACTGCAGAAGGGGTCAAATTGTGTCTTTGTGTGTCCAACAATGTGTCAAAAACTACTCCTAAATGGCTGGACTAATTATCTTCAAACTAGGTGGGAAGGTACCCTGGGTGAACCCTTGTGTCTCGCAGGTCCCCAGCACCAAAGGTCAATTTTTGTTGTTTTTTAATTACTACAAGGGGAAGATTGAATTGACACGGAACCTTCCTTCACAGGTAAATTTATTCATTTGAAATGAGTGTTTGCTGCTTCATGGAATGCCCTCTTATATTTTTGTTTACAGGAGTTGGAATGTATATAAGTCTTGAGGCCCAGGAATTGGGAACCATGTATTTCACTGTGGCCTGCAAAATTTCATGCCCATCCCTGGGTAGATCAACAATGTTGTCTGGTACAGGGAACAGTGCAATCGGTTGTACAATTTTGATCTAGATGTGTGTTCATTCCAAAATATTTTTTACAGCTAAGAAAGTAACCTACCTGTTATATATTCAGTGGTATAGTTACCAGCTTTTCCATGCTGGCAGTTGGAGTTGGGGGAATGGAAATTGGATGATGGGGCAAGCAGTTGGAACAGCATATTTCAGCATAAGATACATTTCACTACATACAGTAGTAACAATTTTTTTTAATTTTGACCTGTCATCCCTGCTCCTTCTTGTATTTCACTAATGCGGACATGCAATTTTAAATGAAACGTCTACGATACTTTTCGATAACAGTATTACTGATTGGAAGTTTGATTAGGTTGTTGATATAAATTGTTATTCCTACTGCAGGCCAAATCTGTTTTCACATATTTCTAGTAACGTATTGGAGAGTAAGGCCATTTCCTATTCAGTGAAATAGGAAGCAAAGTGGGTAGGAGGGGTGGATATAGTTGATGGGTGGGGGTGGAAAAGTACGTAAGGTTCTAAAACCTTTTTTTTCAATGGGTACACAACAGGCACTTAAAATTTTAGCAGTTATGTTTGTTAACCTATCATTTTTGTGCATTCTCTTAGATATTTCCCCCATAGGGGGTCCTACAATTCTACATAAAGGCTGAAATACTGTTGTGATGACTTTACAGGTTCCATTTTGAGTTAGCAAGCAAAGATGTTGTCTCTCTCAGTAATGTATATATGGCATGTTAGTTCTTCACATGTTTTCATTTGGACTGTATCAGTTTCGAGTGCTAAGCCGGTCCACAAAATCTTCAGACATTTCAATGTGACTGCCCTACATATCCACTGGAACGCAACAATGCATTACATTCCTGAAAGCTAGGCAATGAATGAAATATAACCTCAACACTGCTGTTATTCAGTTTAATACTTTCTGAAGAGCTTTCCAATGCAAACAAAGGAGAATGATTAACAATCAGTGCAGTATAGTTACTGCAAAACGGAGCACTGCTTTACACAGTTCAACTGTAAGAAATTAATTCAATAAAGTCTTGCTGCTGGTATTATTAGCTGTCACAAAGTACTGTTCTTGCTGACTGCAAAGGATATCATACTTTGATACACAACAGAAACAGCTCTCATATTGATATTGCTGATCTTACCTGAAGAATATCTTGGACAGCAGAGCAGGCTTCTTCTTTGGTCTTTGCCACAACGACACCTTTACCAGCTGCCAGTCCACTAGCTTTGACCACAAGAGCCTTGTAAGGAGCACTAAAATGCATTTTGAAAATTGACATTCTCAGCACACACTACTGGAAACATTTCCAAAAGGTACTTTAGTAAGGCCTAACAGAATGGATAGCATAATTTGGTTTTATTCTTGCAGAGTCAATTGGCTCAGTATTGATTTGTACGAGACACTATATCACAACTTTTCACACGGAAGCAACAGAAAATGCTTACAAACACAATGAAAATATCAAGAATTAGTGAAAGTGAAAATACTTCCTTAGTTTTTACAGCACTGAATTTGAGGCAGTTTGAGCAATGCAGTTTTGTGAGGTCCATAATGTTATGGAATTCTTTCCTTCCTAATACATACAGTACATGATGATACACATGCTGTACAGCAGCTTGTTATTGGTGAGGCAGAAGAAGAATTTACAAAACTATGCATCCTCTTACTTTCTGCACTATAGAAGTCTCTGTTCCACTGCCACTTGATGAAGTTTTATGAAAGTATATTGACTCTCAGATTAGGAAAGATGTAATGATGAACTAAACTCTCAGATGGCTGTTTCATAATTTTCATGAAAACTATCAACACTCACTTTGATGAAAATGGGAAAGTTAATTTCAGCTGATGAAATGATCATTCAAAGCTGTTTCAACATTTTCCACTGAAAAATAAATTGAATGTCCAGTTGCAGGCAACAAAAAGACAACAAAATAAAATAACTAAGACGGACCAGCCCCAATAGTCACCTCAAACTACTTATAACATACTGTAAATGGCAGAATCAAATTCTAAACGTGAACTATTATGTGCCTCTTTGGCTTGCTTCTTGATGTACTGTCATACCTAATGAAGAGCTGATTTACGTATTGAAGAACTGACAGACCTAATGAAGTGCTGACTAACTCATGTTGTACTGACATACTGAAGTGCTGAATTACCTATTGATGTACTGATTACCTACTGAAGTGCTGACTTACCTATTGATGTACTGTCATACCTAATGAAGTGCTGATTTACGTATTGAAGAACTGACAGACCTAATGAAGTGCTGATTTACTTATTGATGTACTGACAGACCTAATGAAGTGCTGACTAACTCATGTTGTACTGACATACTGAAGTGCTGAATTACCTATTGATGTACTGATTACCTACTGAAGTGCTGACTTACCTATTGATGTACTGTCATACCTAATGAAGTGCTGATTGAAGAACTGACAGACCTAATGAAGTGCTGATTGAAGAACTGACAGACCTAATGAAGTGCTGACTAACTCATGTTGTACTGACATACTGAAGTGCTGAATTACCTATTGATGTACTAATTTGCCTACTGAAGTGCTGACTTACCTATTGATGTACTGTCATACCTAATGAAGTGCTGATTTACGTATTGAAGAACTGACAGACCTAATGAAGTGCTGACTAACTCATGTTGTACTGACATACTGAAGTGCTGAATTACCTATTGATGTACTGATTACCTACTGAAGTGCTGACTTACCTATTGATGTACTGTCATACCTAATGAAGTGCTGATTTACGTATTGAAGAACTGACAGACCTAATGAAGTGCTGACTAACTCATGTTGTACTGACATACTGAAGTGCTGAATTACCTATTGATGTACTGATTACCTACTGAAGTGCTGACTTACCTATTGATGTACTGTCATACCTAATGAAGTGCTGATTTACGTATTGAAGAACTGACAGACCTAATGAAGTGCTGACTTACTCATGTTGTACTGACATACTGAAGTGCTGAATTACCCATTGATGTACTGATTACCTACTGAAGTGCTGACTTACCTATTGATGTACTGTCATACCTAATGAAGTGCTGATTGAAGAACTGACAGACCTAATGAAGTGCTGACTAACTCATGTTGTACTGACATACTGAAGTGCTGAATTACCTATTGATGTACTAATTTGCCTACTGAAGTGCTGACTTACCTATTGATGTACTGTCATACCTAATGAAGTGCTGATTTACGTATTGAAGAACTGACAGACCTAATGAAGTGCTGACTAACTCATGTTGTACTGACATACTGAAGTGCTGAATTACCTATTGATGTACTGATTACCTACTGAAGTGCTGACTTACCTATTGATGTACTGTCATACCTAATGAAGTGCTGATTTACGTATTGAAGAACTGACAGACCTAATGAAGTGCTGACTAACTCATGTTGTACTGACATACTGAAGTGCTGAATTACCTATTGATGTACTGATTACCTACTGAAGTGCTGACTTACCTATTGATGTACTGTCATACCTAATGAAGTGCTGATTTACGTATTGAAGAACTGACAGACCTAATGAAGTGCTGACTTACTCATGTTGTACTGACATACTGAAGTGCTGAATTACCCATTGATGTACTGATTACCTACTGAAGTGCTGACTTACCTATTGATGTACTGTCATACCTAATGAAGTGCTGATTGAAGAACTGACAGACCTAATGAAGTGCTGACTAACTCATGTTGTACTGACATACTGAAGTGCTGAATTACCTATTGATGTACTGATTACCTACTGAAGTGCTGACTTACCTATTGATGTACTGTCATACCTAATGAAGTGCTGATTTACGTATTGAAGAACTGACAGACCTAATGAAGTGCTGACTTACTCATGTTGTACTGACATACTGAAGTGCTGAATTACCTATTGATGTACTAATTTGCCTACTGAAGTGCTGACTTACCTATTGATGTACTGTCATACCTAATGAAGTGCTGATTTACGTATTGAAGAACTGCCAGACCTAATGAAGTGCTGACTAACTCATGTTGTACTGACATACTGAAGTGCTGAATTACCTATTGATGTACTGATTACCTACTGAAGTGCTGACTTACCTATTGATGTACTGTCATACCTAATGAAGTGCTGATTTACGTATTGAAGAACTGACAGACCTAATGAAGTGCTGACTTACTCATGTTGTACTGACATACTGAAGTGCTGAATTACCCATTGATGTACTGATTACCTACTGAAGTGCTGACTTACCTATTGATGTACTGTCATACCTAATGAAGTGCTGATTGAAGAACTGACAGACCTAATGAAGTGCTGACTAACTCATGTTGTACTGACATACTGAAGTGCTGAATTACCCATTGATGTACTGATTACCTACTGAAGTGCTGACTTACCTATTGATGTACTGTCATACCTAATGAAGAGCTGATTTACTTATTGATGTACTGACAGACCTAATGAAGTGCTGACTTACTCATGTTGTACTGACATACTGAAGTGCTGAATTACCTATTGATGTACTGGTTGCCTACTGAAGTGCTAACTTACCTATTGATGTGCTTACATGCTGCTTTTACATCAGCAAACGTTTTCCATTTTGCTGTTGGTATCTCATATTTGTCCATAAAGGCTTTAGAGAAGGCTTTGCTGGCTTCCAGTTCTGCTGCTGCCTTTGTGGGTCCAAAGCAAGGTACACCTGCAGCATTGAGCACATCCACCACACCAGCAGCTAATGGAGATTCAGGACCCACCACAACTAGATTAATTTGATTGGTGTGACACCAAGAAGCAAGCTGCTGGAAATCACCATCAGGTGCATCTGTAACAAGTATTAATTATGTAGTTGGTAAAAGTTATATAAAGGCAGATGCTAGGTTCAACATTTTGAAATTGTTCTATTGTAATCATGGAGCAATCAGGTACAGTAATATGCATTAAAGCAGCATGGTGTTATAGTCAAAGGACATTATTTCACTCCAATCTTATAAAAACTTCATTGGCTACCAATAAAAGCATGATTCCATTTACAAGGTACTGCTTCAGTGCTTTCCATCTTTAAGGTGCTATAAGGTAATTATCTTTAAGGTGCTATAGGTAATTATAATTAATTACCTCAATATAAAGCTTTACAAGCATTAACTAATAAGAACTCTGCCTGAAACGACTAGTTCTTGATGTTAACTGTTCATCGCATTATTAAACACACTTTATCCAGGGAAAGTACTTTTCCCAATTGCACCTTTCTTGTGGGAGAATATTGGAGACATACCAAACCTATCTGTGACCATTACCATGCTTTACAGCATACAATCAAGACATTCATTACTTTTATTTTTATAGTTTTAAAATATTTGTATTTATGTCATCTTCCTTCTAAAGTTCTAGGTGTAAAATACTTGAGGACAGACTTTCCCTGTTATGCATTGACTCCTTGACTGGTACCATTAAACCTCCTTTATCAAGGATCCATTACACAACCAGAAAACCAACAAGCTTTAATAGAGATCTGGTGCAACAGTTTATAAGAAAACATTCAATGTAGCACTGCTCTCAAGATTTGAAATATGACCTGAAATGGCATTAGCCTATTTGATCTGCAAAAACAACAACCTTCTGGTCCTCAAAGTTGGTTGACAATGAAAACTTTTGCCTGTGTGATTGGTGACATAAAAGGTCAAAAGTCAAATACCTAGAAAACAGTTTTTTAGGCATTACTCGCTGGTCAGTATGTTGCAAAAAGTCATTAAACCACAAGATATTTGAGGACGGGCAATTTTAAATTGTACTAATATGTGGTTGTTATGGGTCGAGTCGAACTTGGTGGGTCGGCCCCTGATCACGTAAACTTATGCCTGCAAGATTGATGACTGCATAGATGGATGACATCATATGTTCTAAGGTCAGAAGTCAAAACCTAAAATTGGTTGTTACCTATTTTCTGCTTGTCAATATGTAGGAAATGGCATTAAACCACACCACATGTAGAGAATGAGACCAAATTTAAAACAGTGGAATTCTGGTGTTTAGGGTCGAAGACAAAGGTTAATTTGGCCTAAATTGTGTGAAAAAGTGTGTCCCAAACTCCATGTTCAAGTTCAAGTTTATTTGTACCATCATCATTAATTTATATTTAATAACACGATTATTATTAAATTAATATACTGTACTTATATATATTAAATGATATGCAATAATCAGTATATACATATGATGGGTAGAGGAGTCAGAATAAGCAAAGCTTTTCAAGTCTGACCCCTTACAATACAGAAAGGAAAAGAAATAAAGAAAATAATTTGCAATGTGCTAATTACAAAAGAATAACAGCAACATTTAAGATTGGTTTAAGTATGCATTGTAAGTCAGATCAAGTTCAAACTTGGTGTGTAGGTGCCTGACCAACAAACCTTGTGCCTGCATGACTGATGACGCCATATGTCATTGGTTTTTAGCTAGATTTGGCGCATCATCATGTAGGAACCAGATAGCCAACAGGATTAGTGATTCATTACCTTATAAGTTTATACTGTTGATTGATAAAGGAACAGGAAAATGTACCAGAACATCAGAAAAAGACTTCCAGATATCATGAATATTGCAAAGGTACAGTAAGGTACAGTATTAACCTTTTGAAAGATGATGACCTATAACAGTCATGAGTGGAAAATCCTCTCAGGCAATTAAAAGAGAAAAGATCAAATCCTGACAAGTCATTCATCAAATATATGGTTACCCTGAAAGCAGCTTACAAGGTGTCCAGACTTTGATTGCTGTTGACTTCAAATGACTCCAACAGCACCATATTTGGGAAAATATTTGGACAATATCTGTCATAAAATGTACTTGTTGAAATAAGCAGTGATAAGGACAGCTGTAATGGGATTAGGTCAGTGTTCTGTGTCTAATAAATCCCTGAGGTCTTTAATATTGATAATTCAGATATTGTGCAGTAATTTCTGGCTTAACATAGATACTAATGACATCTTAAGCGGCATCTTAAACCAGTACCAAGATTACTAAAGAAGTATGATGAGAGCAAGGATGTCTACCAAGACAGTGAGAGCAATGAAATATTACACTGATGATGGTGTAAAACTCTCAAGAATTACTAATTAGGTTCATAACCAGAATGCAAAAATGCATTGTGGTTTCGATGATGTAACATGAGCAGTTTTCTTCATGAATCTGATGTAATACATAGTGAGGGTGTACATGTTTACAAGGGTTTCACGATTTGACCTATGATGACCCCAATTGACCTTTGACCTCCACCAAAAACAATAGGCTTCTTTAACTCAATGTGGTACTTCTACACACTAAATTAGAGGTCAGCTAAGCTTCCAGTATTGAGATATCATGATTACAAGGTTTTCACAATTTGACTCCTGGTGACCCCAAATGACCTTTGCCCTCCACCAAAAACAATAGGCTTCTTTAACACAATGTGGTAAGTCTACACATCAAATATGAAATTGGTCTGACTTTCCCTTCTTCAGATATCATGCTTACAAGGTTTTCGCAAATTGACCCCTGGTGACCCCAAATAACCTTTGACCTTCACCACAAACAAGAGGCTTCTTATACTTAATGTGGTTCTTCTACACACCAAATATGAAATTGGTCTGACCTTCCCTTCTTGAGATATCGTGTTTACAAGCTGGGCGTCTCAAACGGACTCACACACATACACCCCCACATATGCAGAACTGCCAACCTCTTGACACAAAAAAACAGACTGAATATCCTAAAAAATCAGATTTTGGAGAGAAAAATCAGATTTTCACAATAACTCGACACTACCACTGGCCCGTTGGCCCTGGGCCAGTAAAATGTCAGAAAAATGTTTTACTGGTAAGAACGGGCAAGTAAAATGTTTGCTTTTTCACTAACATTTAATGAGAAAATTGTAAAGCTGCTGATTCCGCGTATTTCCCGCCCATGTAGGCTCGTTGCTCAACGTGTTTGTCGGGGTTTGGGGGGTTACTTGTACATGTTTCTATGCGATTCCGCTTCCTTTAAAGAAAAAAAATTATTTCTATTGTTTATTTTTTTTTGAAAGATGAAAAATCGTATTTCAAGAAGCAACATCATATTATCGTATTTCACTTGTTTTATAGTACTAAATACGATAAAATCATACTGGTTGGCATCTCTGCATACGCCATCTTGAATGCAATGTCATTTGCCAATATAATATTCCATGAAACTGTCAATCTTATGATGCCATGCATGTTTAAAATTTTCAGAGTGTAACCTCAAATGGCACGTATCCTCCACTAAACACAATAGGGTTGGTTCTTGTTCTCAGTATAGAGAAGCCATAGCCATACATACCAGCTACTGCAGTTTTCTTCCTGGAAATACCGTTTTTACATAGTGTTCAAATTATTACACCTGGTGACCTTAAATTAATCTGACCTACATCAAATTGTGTATAAACTATACAACACACAAAGGCTATCATACCATGCATATGGGCTCCTTTCATATTCTAGTTCTGGAGATATAGCACTTTTAATATATTCACATATTGCCCTGTTGACCACAAATGACCTTTGACACACACAAACACATACACACACTATCACCATTGCACAGATTCCCTATGCTGCCAGCGAGGAATCATAAAGCAATTAAACCACATAATATGTAGAGAATGAAGAGACAAATACTAGAATATTTCCTTTTGGTTGTTGAGGGTTAGGCTGAAAGGAGTGTAGGTCAGAGGTGAAATTGACCAACATTTGATGCATTACATGAAACAACATTGATGGTTAGGTCATGGAGATAAAATCTGCAAATCCATGAACCCTCTTTGTTGTATTATTTGTAGTAAGAAAATGTTTGTTCTTGACAAATCATTGATTTTTGGGATGTAGGATTTGCATGATATTGTGAATTTTAGTTCTATTTTTCATTACATTTCCTGAGGTTTACTGCAGAGCTAATATTGTGTCAAAAAAGTCATATAAAAACAAGTGTTAATTTAACTTTAATTATCTGACTCTCAAAATGGGATAGCAATTTGTCTTTGCCCCTCACACCACAAAGTCTTGCTATACACCTGGGTGCATGTCAGGATTGTCATGAAAAATCTATGTCTCATCATGTACACGTCCATTTTGTTTTACCAGTATCTAATGTAGAAGCGTGAACATTATGTGGTGTACAGTAGAACAGTGAAGCAGTTCAAGCCATCACCAAGTTTTAATAATCCATTCATCTTAATTACTACACTTACCAACATTTCTGACTTTATTAATTGAAGCTGTACCAGCATTTCCTGGAGTTACCATGACCTCACCAACCAAACAAGACTGGGCAAGCTTCCAAGCAATGGCATGTTCTCTTCCACCTCCACCTAGAACTAGCACTTTGTCAGTCATGTTCCTCAATTAATTCTGTAGAAATTAAAGAAAATAGAGAAAAACTTGACTTACATCAAGTGTGCTCTGACACTATGTATCACTAGCTATATTATAGCTATGATGTGTGAAGAGTTGTGATGCAAACATTGATAGACAAAATTTATAATCTGAGGAGCCACATGCCATCTGTCTACTAGCCACTGAGAATTGAGTATCAGTGAGTCAAAAGTGACAGCAGACATAGTATACATACCAGGCTACCATATAAAGCATGATGCTGGTTTCTGTCTTTCCAGGGACACTGGATGGGACTTCACACAAAATAACTTTGATTAATTTCTAGCCAATTGCTAACATTTAAAGAACATTTTAACTTAGTAACCATTTTACTTAGTCTTAGATTGTACCCAGTCAGTTCCTTGATGACATGAAAATGTTTAATATCTGCAATATGACTGTCGTTTAGTACTCCAGTACATTGTCTGTCTTGAATACATAGCTGTACATAGCATGGTAATCATGTACTGACACTGATTCCTTTAGACATCTGCTCACATGTACAACCCTATGTTCCAACATGTGTACTTACAACATATTTGTTTTTTATGTCAAGTCAAAGAGTACATAAGCTTCCCTTGGGATATTATGTTGAGGAAGGCATGTTAGTGTAGAGAGACAGGTAAGAGGGTGGTGAAGTAAATGTATGGCATTTGTTGACTTCAAATGACATTTGAACTCCACCTAAAGCAATAATAGGCTTCTTAAATTTGATATGGTACATCAACAAACCAAAATAGATCTGTCCAGAGTTCCCTTCTTCCAATATCATATTGACAAGTCTTTTACAATTTGACCTCTTGTCCTCCACCAAAATCAATAGGCTTCTTTTACTCAATGTTATACACCTTCATATCAAGTATGAGATCTGCACAAGCTTCCTACATTAAGATACCATGTTTACAACATTTTCTCAATTTGACCCCAGGTGACCCCATATGACCTCCTTCAAACAATAGGCTTCTTGTATTCAATGTGAGGTCTGCCCATGATTCCCTTGAGATATCTTGTTTACAAGGTTTCCACAATTTGACCACTGGTGACCCCAAATGACCTTTGACCTACACCAAAAACAATAGGCTCTTTTAACACAATATGATACTCCTGCACACTAAATATGAGGTCTGCCCATGATTCTTTTCTTGAGGTATCATGTTTACAAGGTTTTTAAAAATACAGTGATTTACAGATATATATAAATACAGATAAATTTTAGACTTGAAAACTTTAGGATAATTAGTCTAAGTAATCTGCTATTTAACTATAACTATGACTATCTGGAAATAAATTCTTAAGTTTGTTACATAACAGCTCCTTATAGTTTAACAAATATGAAAGACAAATACCAAAACAATGGTGTTACTCAAGTGGCATAAAATTCACAGAGAGTTTTTCTACAAACCATAGGCATCACATAAAATGAAGGCAGTTCTGTTGTAAAGCAACTATAGTATACTTGTTGAACCTCATGATCAATACAAATGATCATTACATTTTGTTGGTAAGCAAAACACACATAAACTTTCCAATTTACGTGACATCACATAAGTTACAAGCAGTGGCAAAGGTGGAGGGCCTGGGGGCACGTGCCCTCCCAAAAAAAATTGTGCTCCCCAAGTGCCCCCCAGATGCAAGTTGTAGTGTTAATAAAATACTCAAAAACTTTTTTTTACAAAGAACGAAACATATTATGTTCATCAGTTAAACTTCTTTCCACCGACCATCACAATAACCAGTTGGCCTTAATTAGCAACTCACTAACAAGGTCACAGCTCTAGGCCCCAGCGTGAACCGCGAGTGCTTGCACTTCCCTACTACCCTGCTTGAATTTAAATTTAAATTTTCAACACTCTTCTTCAAGTTGTAACTTTCCCCAAACCCTCTTGATATATATGGAGGGGCTGACATATGTATGATTCCGCCCCAACTATTCAAGTGGAAAACATCTTTTTGCTCTCCAAATGGATAATCAACAGATAGCACCAAATTGCATTTTATGGCCCCTAATTATTTGAAACATTATCAAAGCAAAGGTTATATATCCTTTTTTTGGTATAACTTTTTTAATTAAAGACATAAATATCGCACAGACAAAGCCTTAAACCTCTTGATTATAAAGTTAAATGTCAAGTTGCAAAATATAGCACCAGATTGCATCTAAGGACCCTTAAGTAATCAAAAATTTCTCAAAAAGGAGGGGGACACCCCTCCCCCAGGATGGCATTCACAAATAATCACTGTGCCCCCTAAATAAGTGCTGTGCACCCCTGTGCCGTAGGAAGATTGTTGCATTAGTAGCCTAGTTTGATCTGTGCAGTGTATGTCAAAACTGTTGCAGAGTCACCCAAATTTGATTAGTACTTGTACAAGAAATGTCTATTCACATGATATTAGAAGATGAAAATGTTCACGATGGGCAAGGAAGGTACATGTTTGACAACAAGTTATACTTTACACTATCACTCTGTGACAATCCAAAACAAGCAGGGAAGGCCTCAATAATTTACGTGAACATTTTGATGAGGACCAATCACAAGAAAACTGTACATTTACTTGACTTGTAACACCAATCAAGAGAATATTGCATATATACTTGGATTGCAATATTTACCAATCATGTTACTAGAGCTGTAACAACAATCACAAGAAAACTGTATATTTACTTGACTTGTAACAACAATCAAGAGAATATTGCATATATACTTGGATTGCAATACCAATCATGTTACTAGAGCTGTAATAACAATCACAAGAAAACTGTATATTTACTTGACTTGTAACACCAATCAAGAGAATATTGCATATATACTTGGATTGTAATACCAATCATGTTACTAGATCTGTAATAACAATCACAAGAAAACTGTATATTTACTTGACTTGTAACAACAATCAAGAGAATATTGCATATGTACTTGGATTGCAATACCAATCATGTTACTAGAGCTGTAACAACAATCACAAGAAAACTGTACATATTTACTTGACTTGTAACACCAATCAAGAGAATATTGCATATACTTGGATTGTAATACCAATCATGTTACTAGAGCTGTAATGACAATCACAAGAAAACTGTATATTTACTTGACTTGTAACAACAATCAAGAGAATATTGCATATGTACTTGGATTGTAATACCAATCATGTTACTAGATCTGTAACAACAATCACAAGAAAACTGTACATATTTACTTGACTTGTAACACCAATCAAGAGAATATTGCATATACTTGGATTGTAATACCAATCATGTTACTAGAGCTGTAATGACAATCACAAGAAAACTGTATATTTACTTGACTTGTAACACCAATCAAGAGAATATTGCATATATACTTGGATTGTAATACCAATCATGTTACTAGAGCTGTAATAACAATCACAGGAAATATTGCATATTTACTGGAATTTTAATACCAACCATGAGAATATTGCATATTTACTAGAACTGTAATAACAATCACAAGAATATTGCATATTTACTGGAATTGTAATACCAATCACAAGAATACTGCATATTTACTAGTATTGTAATACCAATTGCTTATTTATTTGAATTGTAATACCAATCACAAGAATATTGCATATTTACTGGAAATGTAATACCACTCACAAGAATACTGTATATTTACTAGTATTGTAATACCAATTGCATATTTATTTGAATTGTAATACCAATCACAAGAATATAGCATATTGGCAGGAATTTGGGTGACCATCAACCAGTAATGGGTCAATGTAGAAGTATATTTTCATCTTTAATACTGGCAAAACTTTGCCGTAAAACTTTGTGATCAAAGACGTTGGCAATGGTTACAAAAGGAGAATTATTACTATTGTTTATTAAAACTACTTTGTGTTTTTCCATTTCTTGTTCTTCAACCTTCATTAATGTAGACAATGATGATATTCCTTAAGGAAGCATGAGAAGGTTATATCTAGATTAGGCTGTAAGTTCCATTCTTCATGATACTTCCTTTCAAGGGTATACATTGTTAGTGATGGATGATATAAAAACTTAAAACTAGCCAGTGCACACAAAGATTATGGCTTCTCTTTTCTTTCTTTCTTTTTTGTTGATACTTTCATGCACTTGGAAACTTTGGATAATTTGATTCAGTCAAAGCTTTGAAGTTAAATTGTAGTGTACTTGAACTTTTTAACATGCCAACTTCAGTGACTTAAAGCAGGTTTGGTTTTCTATGACATAAAAAATTATATGCTATTGTTGTAGATATTCCTCATCAATGTGGTATGTTTCTTTGTTATAATTGAGGGTTCAGCCTCTCTCACCAATAATTAACTTGTTTTGTACAGTTGCCTAATACTAGATTTACTTTTCTAACATTTAAAAGTATTGGGATTGTGGTAAGTTTGCACAAAGTAAAAGGCATTTCTCTATTCGCAGTTGCCATTATTATTATTTGCCTTGTATTACTCTTTGCACATCACTTTACTCTAACCTTGCAAGTTTTTGTTTCCCTTCATTTGAACTGCAATTTTAACATATGAATTTCCATTGATTTCAATTTTGGGCACAGGACATGTAAATGAGCTATTGATGTCATTGTCATTAAACACTAAACAACGAATATCTAAAAAAAATGTTGCCATTCCTGTTAAGTAGTTAAGAGCTTTCTACATGTAAAGACATGGGGAACATCTAGGCAAACAAACAATGAGCTCTAGACCTTTATATCCTTCACAACCAGTCAGAAAAATCATTTAGGCCGTGGCTATTCTTACGACGAGTCGTAACAATTATTTATAAACTATTCTTACGACAAAGGCAAATTCAAGTGCAGTAAAGTAAATAAAGCAACTGCCATGTAGTAGGGGTAACCCTAACCCTAAACATAACCCTAAACCTCAATCCTAACCCTTACCCTAACCCTAACCGCAAATTATTGTTACTCCTCGTCGTAAAAATAGTACTCCTGGTCATGAAAATAGCAACTGCGCATGCGTAGTCGGAAATTATTCTTACAACTAGTCGTAAGAATAGCCACTTTGAATCATTTAATCATAAAATAATCATAATTGTAATCATTATTACATGTCCAAGTAATCGTTATCAATTACTTTGATTTTTAGTTGTAATCATAAGAGCAAAAGCAATCAATTACATTTCACGTATAATCAACCCAAGCCTGTGGTAAGTACGAGTTGGCAAAAGCTTGGCCTTATATGAGTATTGCAGATGTAGGCCTAGCCAAATACATTTAGGCTAGTACTGTAACGTTAGTACGCCTAGGCATAATACTGAAATCAGAAATGTTAACAGGACGTTGCAGCTAACTTAGGCTAAGTAAGACTAGAGTAAGACCAGCATAAACTATATGCCTAACCAGTAATCATTGGGGAAAAACTTAGGCTAAGTCCAATATTATAGAATTCAGTTTGTAGAAAACTTAGTCTGCAATAAAACATGATGGTCACATTCAGTACACTGCTCGAAACGTACGATCTTGTTGATTCAGTAATTCCTGTGATTTGTGACTGCTGTCAAATAACCCCTCCGTATAATATTTGGTGTTACTTCTCACGTTACAAAATTCCCCGCGCAGTGGCCATAACATTAACAGCAAGTAGTTTCTGCGGTGGACATGTGCGTATCCTGTCTAAATAGCCATTAACTATGGAACGCCAAAAGGCTCAGGGCACATGTAAAGTGATACTCGGTACATTTAAACCGATACGTTGTACATGTAAACTGATACGTTGTACATGTAAACTGATATAGTTCACTTTAAAGACTTGAGAGGGGGCTATAGCGCTTTCGAGGGCTAAATCTTTTCGAAAACGACTAAGTCCGTGATCACTGAGAGGTTGACAAAGTTTCCGCCCCACGAGAAAAGAAACGCAACATCCTTTCGCTCCCAAATACATGGAGGTATACGAAATTTATCACAACCCCCTCACCGGGCTATTTACCTTTATTAAAGGTGCAAGGGGCCCGTCAAGCAAGTCAACTTTGCCAATTTTACACCCATTGACTTTGCACGTAAAACGATTATAAAAAAACCTTAAGTCCGTGATCACTGAGAGGTCGACAAAGTTTCCGCCCCCCCCCCTCCCCACGGGAAAACGGGACATCCTTTCGCTCCCAAATTCATACAACATGAAGAGGATGCACGAAGCTTATCACAACCCCCTCACCAAGTTAATTCCCTTGTTTTAAAGGTGCATGGTGCCCGTCAAGCAAGTCAACTTTGCCAAATTGAAGATATAAAACCTGTAGCATATTATGTACTGAGGGGAACTTTGCTATACAGGGAATTTAGGTGTAAAATTAATTGTTATAATTGTTATAATTACTTGTCTTATATGCCAACGCTTGATCTACTGCGTAAAAAAGGGGGACAAATGAGTGGGTGGGTCGTATATGGGACAGTGCCTCAAAAATCTTAGTTATAAGATCGTGGCACTGACATATAGGCTAACAATGAAACTGATAGGCTATATAAAACGTATAGACGTAATGTATTTATTACATTATCATTACATTATTAATCACATTAGACTGCTACACTGTTCAAAATCTGAGGAGTTCTCTACGTTAATTGTTGCAACCAAACTCGTGAAACCAAACAAACGCACGATCATCGCATCCGCGATCGTGCAAATACGTGATGAGCGGTTAAAATAAACCTTGTGTTTTGTTTCAACGCAATTCCTACAATGCGTGCCTAGAATCTTGAGGTTGCACATTACTGACTACTCAAATCAGAAGAAATTATAGGAACATTTCGCTAAAAAATAGTGCATATTGTCCAGCCGTTCACATTATCGTATTTAGGAAATCTCACAGGGACAGTTACCCCCCCCCCCCACTCCCCACCCGCACACCCGGCAGGCTATACGGCCCTGTACTTAGCATCAGTAGAACAGAACTACTAAACTAGATCTTGAGGTATAATGATTAACATGGTTTTAACAACAACATGACTAGCAGTTTAACACCCAAGCACCCCATTATCAAAACTCGTATGAAATATATAATTATCTCAAAAACACTTAAAACTATCATGAGTGGCATTGCTAACCAAACTGAATGTACAATATAATTAACATGTAGTGTTATATTGCTTGTACGTGATAATACAGCATAATATAAAATATGCAAAATAATAAACTGGACAGGAGATGCTGCGGGATTTATCTGCTGGCTTAGCATATAGCCTCAGTGGTGTAAAGGCGCGGTAAATGAAATCTGTAATTCTTATTTCAACCCAATTGAAAAGTTTTATATTTCTTCAGGGGGTTGCGCAGATGAGAATAAAATATTAATAACTACTTATCTCATAGGACAATGCTTGAGCTCCTTTTGGGATATAAACGAGTCATTATGAGCCCGATATGTCTAGCGCCTTCACAATTCAGTCACTTGATATCGTGTCCCACCCTTTC
Organism: Apostichopus japonicus; assembly: GCF_037975245.1. NCBI lineage: Eukaryota > Metazoa > Echinodermata > Holothuroidea > Aspidochirotida > Stichopodidae > Apostichopus > Apostichopus japonicus. Next base: position 6,684,590 of record NC_092581.1, read on the forward strand.
AAAAGGTGAGGGACGTGTCTGTAGTAGTATAAACAGACTCAGAAATGGTGTCAGTTAGATTCCTTTACACTGATGATATTCCAGTTTATTAAAACATCAACATGAAAACTAAAAATAGAAAGAGCAGAAAACAAAGTACATAAACCCGGCACATGCATATTACACACTGTTGATACAATCAGTGGCGGAGATTTCTTGTCAGAAGTGGGGGGTTGCAGGCCATTGATGAAATAAAAAGTCATAACTGCTGGCTCACTATCTAAGTGGAGCGCGACCATAAGTTGGCGCGAAGTGCACAAGAATCTTTTGGCAAATATTGCCTCCCAGATTGCAGTTAATGGCACTGCCCAGGCCTTGAAAAGCTGCATATAACCAGGGGCGTATGCAGGATTTTCTAACCCGGGGCGCGCGTATCACTATCTAAGCGGAGCGCCACCATTGGTTGGCGTGCAGCATACAAGCAAATTTCTGGTTTTGGTACCCCCGGATCACCGGAAATGGCACTTCTCGGGCTTGAAACTGACCAACCATATGTACACTTTTGCCTGAGAACCAAGTATTTCCAAATACTTTTTTTCTCATCTATAACCTTTTTGATGATTGTCACCAGTCACACATCATATTCGACTTCATCACATATCCTGTTGATCATTGCTTTTGTAGGTGATTCTTCATCGCGGCCCACAGTATCCGTCAGCCCCACTGTTCAGAATTTGAAAATTCACAATTCTCGTGAATAAATTCACTTCAAAACATACCCATAATGTTGCACAAAATATCATCTTTGGACAACCGATATAGAAAAACCTCCTTCAAACCCTAACAGACGGGTCAAAATTGCACGAGTATGATGAAGTATGATGGAGAATGTTGGTTAGGGAATTTTCGAAAATTCAGACGGCAATTAAAAAATTTCGTTGAAGGAAATAAAAATATACCAGATGTTTTCATAACCGAACACTACACACATCGACAGTTTTGAGAATGGGCGCAGATCAGTCTTGGATAATGGTGGGGACGCGTGTATGCTCTCTGATACTATCTAAGCGGAGCGCGACCATGGGTTCGCGCGTAGCGTATATTTTTTTGGGCAAATATACCTCCCAGATCGCCGGAAATAACACTTCCCAGACCTAATGATGCTCCTAAACCTCCTTAAGTTTTAGATCTCATGGCTGAGAAATTTAGTTTGGAGAAATACATGGGCGTCTGCAGAAAGAAAATCAGGGGACAAATAATCCAAGTAGACTTTTGTATATACGATGGGTCTGGGGTCCTCTCCCAGAAAACAAATATAGACTGCCGCAAATGCGATTTCCGTCCTATATTTAACAACTGTGGATAAAATACAATAAAATGAGAACTGCTGCATGTCATTTGCACAATGCTGGATCAAACTGCGCCAAAGTTCAATACAGGGGAACTTGAAATGCAGCTATTGGTCAAGACAAATTGGTGGGGACACGGTATATCATGTCCCCACTACTGAAAAAGTTGGTGGGGACGCGTCCCGCTGTCTTCACCAGGATCTGCGCCCATGGTTTGGAGGCTGTTTATCGTGGAACGCCATTTTCATGCTCACTGATATGATGTGATATCTGCTGTATGCTTACAAATTCGAATAATTTTGTCACTGTTCCTCTTTCTCTCCCCGTTTTCTTGCCGTATTTTCTACTCCATCCTTTTCTCCTTTTCTCTCGTTCTTCTTTTTCTTTTCCTTCCTTCACCTCGTTGAAGTTGGCAAGTGTATACAGTTCCAAAGCTATTCAACAGCAACAAAACGTTATTTTGTGTATGTCTGTTGTGGGGTGAAGTTAGCGCTATGAGCTACAAGTTCCAATGCGCAAGGTGGGGGAAAGGGGCTAGAAATAATGTGTGGGTCAATTCTAACTCGGTTTTCGGTCGTTAATTGTTGATGTAGCCTACCAGGTAAAAGGTTGAAATGACTTTAACAATTTCAAATTCAATAATTTGATTTATTATGCCATTTGGAGCACATAACATATAGGCTATAACAGAACATTACTGGCTAAAACTAGGGGGGGGTGATTGTGTGGGCCAACCCCCCCTCTTCAAAAAGTGGGGGGGGGGGGGTTAAAACCAGTACAAACTATTATAAACATAGCTAGGCACAAATTGGCTACATTGCTAACATTGGTTGCCTTTCTGAGTTTCTCTGCTAAATAATGTGTCACTGCTTGTAGGTTTCCTGTTAAAAAAATTAACGTTCTTTAATTTATATATTCCTATTTAAATCAACATATCATCGATTAAGCTCATTAACATATTCCAAATCCCGATTTAGGTGATGATTGACATGTGGAGATACATCACGTGAAGTCACCTGACAAGGCGCGCGAATAATTGAAAATAAACACGAGCACAGTGGAAGGTATGATTTGAGCTTGAATCCTGTAATTGTTAATCCCCTGGGTATATATTTAGCTACAGTAAAACGTAACCTTACAGTAGGCCTCACTGCAGAACAATATCATCTTTGTTTATGGTGTAACTGGAAGAGGTAATTGCATCTGTGTACGTACTGTGGGCCTATGCAGTTGCATGTGTATTCCTATACTATAGCTCCACGTGTTTGAGTAGACAAGCCCAGTTTGCATTGAGATAATTGCACGTCATTGACATATCAGTTTTTCAGCCTTATTGTTACACCGAAATCTTTTTGCAAGTATAATTGTTCATAATTACCATTGACATAATCATGATGAACACCCGTGCTAGCTTGTTAGCTTCGTAATTTTGGAACTATTTCATTATTCGCGCGCCTTGTCAGGTGATTGCACGTGATGTATCTTCACATGTCAATCATCACCGAAATCGGCATTTTGAATATGTTAATGAGCTAAATCGATGATGTCGATTTAAATAGGTATATATCAATTTGAGTTGCTAGAAACTTTAAACACGGAAATTGACTTCTACCGATTTAATTCGACATATCATCGATTTAAACTGGTAGATGTCGATTTAAATCAGGGTTGTCCAACCTTTTGCAGAGGAGGGCCACATGGAATGATTATGATGAAGGAGGGGCCGCATGAACCCTACGCTCGATTTTTTGCCCGGAGCCCAAGGCAACAAAATGTGAGCACTGCACGCGGAGCGCACTGATTTATTTTCCTTCCTGATAAACAGATGAATAAAGTACAGCCGCCCCCCCCCCCTTCCGCTGAGAGTGCCACACAAACTGACCTGTATGCAGTTTTTTTGACCCAGAAGGTTCGAATGATTGATTATATAGCTTCAAATTGTTATCGATAAATCTGCTCACTAAAATTTCGCACCGTACAGCATCTCTGGCGGGTCGGACGCAACCCCTTTGGCGGACCGGACTGTGGCCCGCGGGCCGTAGGTTGGACAACCCTGATTTAAATGGACATATCATCGATTTATTTTACATATCATCGATTTAAATTGGTACTGATATGTCGATTTAAATCGGTATATGTCGATTTAAACTGGTATAAGTCGAATTAAATTGGTATATGTCGATTTAAATTGACATATACCGATTTATTTTACTTATCATCGATTTAAATTGGTATATGTCGATTTAAATCGATGATATGTCGAATTAAATCGGTATATCTCAATTTAAATCGACATATACCAATTTAATTCGATGGTGTATGGGACGTTATCGATTAGCAGTGATATCAGGTGAAGTTCGTCGTTGTCAAGAACCTGTTGTAGGTCAAAAATTCCTCTTTCGGAATTGTGTCGAACGCCTTGCTTATATCTAACGTCAATAGATTTATAGTGTAACCTATGGATGTTATAGCTTTTTCTGCTAGCACTTTAAAGCATGGAGGTGTTTAAAGCGAGGACAAGTTCAGCTGTGCAACGTCGTGAAGTGTAGGCAGTTTGGGTAATGGGGAGGATATGCTCATCAATTGACGGACGAATCCTCCTGGCCACACAAACCGCAAGAATTTTCCTCAGTGTTGATAATAAAATGACTGGTCTTAAGTTTTCTGGTGGACCTTTAGTCTTTCCCGGTTTTTGGATAGGAGTTAGGATTCCTTGTTTAATTTCAATTGGGAAATCTCCTGATTCGGCTATACTATTTATAAGATATTTGCTATGTGTTTGTGTGTGCATGGGGCATTTTTGATATGTTCGGCTGTGACCTTGTCACAACCTGGGGTTTTATTATCTTTTAAGGATGCGACTGCGTGTTTAATTTCATCTTCATCAAAGTTTAGTTTTTCTGCAAACACGTTTGGTTTGGGATCTGGGAGTCTTTTCGAAATGTTTGCTGATTTCTTTAATTTTTGCGTCGGTATCTCCCATGTGTTTATCGCCAATTTTAATTGTAATGGGGTCTCTCTTACTCTTTTGTTGTACTACTCTTATTGCTGTAAAGAAACGGTGGGAGTCATCCTTACAATTTTCAATTTCGGAAATTTCGTCAATTAATTTTTGTTCATGGGCAGTTTTGACTAGAAATTTTTGTTTAATTATTTTGTTCCTTTTAGTTTTTAAATTTCTCTTTTGATCAATATCTTTACAGTTGTCAATTTGTAGTCTAAGGTCTTTTTGTTTATTGGATAAGTTTGCTATTTCAGTATTATTAAAACGTACTTTTTTTGTGGGTGGATTTAAGTTTTGGGCATTGTCTAAACAAATTGTTGACAGTTCATTCCAATAAGTAGCTGGTGATTGGGGGAAATGGTTTCGTTTAATGTGTTAAATACGTTTTCATTATAGTCAATTTTGTTTGTTTTAAGATGGCAGGAATTACTATATTTAACAGTCTTATTGACTGGATAAATTTGTCTTCTTGTTGAGCTATTTAGGGTGAAACTACTTATAATGATTTTGTGATCAGTGTTAATATGAAGGCCATTATTAGCTCGAGCATCAATATTAATAGATTTGAAGTTTAATGGGGCTATGATATAGTCAACTTGGCTTCTGATAGGGTTTCTGTGATTATTAGGTATAAAATTACTTGTATAAGTGTTGATATGCTCAAGTTTGTGTTTGTAGAAAGTATTATAAGTATAGATCGTTACGTACAATTAGGTCTGTTAAGAATTCACCATTAGTATTAGTATTGCCAGTGGTGTATTTTCCAATATGTTATAGGAAAGAAAGGATTTGATGAGCCAACTTTTGCATTGAAATCACCACATATAATTACTTCTTTTTATTGACAGTATTTAGTAGATTTTGGTAAAATTGTTCGGTTTCTTCAGGATTCTTATAAGTTATTGCTGATGTAGGGGCATAAGCATTAATAATATGTAGTGGGTGGACTTTGTTATTATAAGTTCTATAAATGGTCAACAGAGCAAGGCGATCAGATATGGTTTTAAAAACACAATCAATTCCTCTCTTAACAAAGACACCTACACCGTGATATGAATTGCTACAAGCTGCTTTAAAAAATGTATATGAATTGGATTGATCTGATCTTGGTAGTTTGACATGCGCACTACAATATTGAGATTACTATCAAGCTCCATCATCTACATGACTGGCTGGTGAAAGCCAGCTGAACATACACTTTTAATTGCAATCTCAAATTCACTGTTGTTGGCTATACGCAGGATAAAATCCAGACTCAGATTTGCAAAGAATTGTGGTGGCGAACAGTTAATTCTGCTCACGTAAATAAAACAGATCTCCTTGAGTTGCATTCTTCTTCAAAACAAAAAATCACTACCTTGGTTCGTTTTTCTCGAATTGAACAAGACAGGTAACATTTGAACGCAATGGCGTAGGAACCGGGGGGCTGGGGGTGGGAGGCGCCAGCCCCAGTGAAAATATGGGGGCGGAAGTATCATTCCGCCCCCCCCCCCGCTTCGCAAGCCAGAAAACCCCTTTTTCATTTCCAAATGAGAAATAAATCTCATTTGGAGCACCAAATTGCATCTAAGGCCAGGTGAAAATGCAAAGTTATTTACAAAATGGAGTGGGTGTTGGAGTGTGCTATATTGCACCAAATTGCATCTGAGGCCACCTGGAAATGCAAAAAAAAAATTCAAAGGGGAGGGGGACACCCCTTAGACCCCTCCCCATGCCGGCCATCAGCCCCCACTCAAAAGTACCTTCCTACGCCACTGTTTGAACGCATTTGAGTCAGGCGCGTAGCCAGGAATTTGCCAAGGGAGGGGCGAAACTGTAGAATCGGCATTGCAAACTATCTAAGCGTAGCGCCACCATAGTTTGGCGCGAAGCGTACAAGAAAATTTTGGCTGTAAATGCCTCCCAGATTGCTGGAAATGGCACTTCCCAGGCCTTGTAAGTTGCATCTTAGCATTTTCTCTTTTGAAAATACTATAGAGCAATATCATAAAAACATTAAAAAAAATAATATGCTCAAGGGGGGGGGGGCGGCTGCCCCCTTCGCCCCCCCTTGGCTACGTGCCTGATTTGAGCTAACAACATCCTGCATAAAAGTTGCATGCAACAAATGTTAATCGTATTTATCTGCAACGACTCGGCGTTATCTGTACTACTTCAGCTCTCACAACATAGGCACTTGTAACGTTAGTATTGTGGCATGGCATTATTACATACTACATTGCGTATTTTGGATGATGAGAAACCAGGGCCAGGAAATCGACCAAGCAGTTTTAAGTAGACCGGGGGTGTTACATTTTCAATGATATATTTTACGCCTACATGTATTCGTTAGATTAATCGTCCATAAAGCTTTCGTTGCAAATCACCGTATGTTCGTAAAATTTCGCTAACTTGGCGAGGATATAGTAACGTTAACATTTTGTTCAATTTGACCAATCAGTGCCAAGGAATATGTACATTCTCTGTTACGTCCGAAACAGGCGTGACTCGTGATTGACAGCTTGGTTCTGATTGTTTTAGTCATCATTTATTTGTCTATATTGCAGACCATGGGCGGCGATCCGTACTTCCGAGTGGGGGGATATGACCTTGTTGACTATCTAAGCGTAGCGCCACCATAAGTTGGCGCGAAGCGTACAAGAAAATTTTGTGATTTACAAACCCTCTAGATGGCCGGAAACGGCCCTCTCCGAGGTTTCCAAGCGGCATATACCCAACTTTAAAATAGGGATATCATGTCCGAAATATCTCATAATCAGGATCCAAAATACTTTTTTTTTTAAATTTCGGGTGTTATTTTGGGAAAATTGCCCCTGTCAATCTTGTTTCAGGCGCTACGTTAGAATGTTCGAGAGCTCTTTTATATTATTCGATGAAGAAAATGGCCTCATGCAGGCTTTTATAGGCTATACACATGCAATACACAATTACACATAGTTACATTCCTAGGTACCGATTGCTAAGGCATCCAGGTGAAACGTGCATTAAGCATTACCCTGGTAACATGAGATTCTCAGCTGTTCGAGGGAACATGTACGTGTGTAGGCCTACTATAGGGCCTATATGAATACTATGAGGGTGCATATATGTACTATATCAATACCGTGGGCGCAATAATACATTTTGTTGTTATAGGGCCAATGAAGCCTACAGTCAACTATATTCTTGTTTTATAAAGACGGTTTATTTGAAAAGATCGCACTGCGTTTATGGTAGGCGAGAAATGAAGCTAAAAAAGAGCCGTACATTCACGATGATGCATAAATGTAGGCATGAAAATATTATTATCCCTGGCATTTGGTCGGGGGATATGGTGTATTACATCCCCTCCACCCATTTTCATGGGGGATATATCCCCCTCCCCCCCCCCCCCCAGGATCGCCGCCCATGTTGCAGACACACAGCTAGAGTTTTCTTCATAAAAATTACACAATATAACCTAGCGTTGGTCTACGCTAAGGGACCAAACGCCGAAATGGCTTCTTCGTGACCGAAAAAAAACTTCAAAGTGTTGCAGTAACAAAGACCCCTCCATTGAATATGAACAACTAACTTACGTTGACCTTCACCACGCACTACAATGGCATGTGTTTGTATACAAATACAGTTCTTCTAGTTTGATGAGTGTACTCATCCTGTTGATTTGCCTGGAAGTAACCTCTTGATGGCAGGTGATCAGTCCTAATTGACCTGTTGAACATGAGTTCTGCTGGTGATGACATGTTGCTTGCAATTGGCGTTGCTCTAATCCTCAAAATGGTCAATGCTAGATCACCTTTTGTGGCTTTGCATTTTCGTATTGTTTACTGGACGGTCTGTACCATACTTTCTACTAGGTTATTGCCAGTAAACTAATTGAATAGTGGGGTGACGACGTTGTAAGTGAGATGTTCCATTTTTCACACAACTGCACAACTTGGCGCCTGCCCAGTGTACTGTGGACTGTTGTCCGATACTATCTCTCTTGAGGGTTCAAATATACTAAAAAGCCCTGACAGTCATTTTGTTGCACTGGTGATTAAACTAATAGAAACTTTGAGAAGTAGTCATGCAGTCATAATCAAATACTGTATACCTTGCATTGTAACAGATCAGTTCCAAGCTGTAGCCATGAACCTTTCGGTACATATTCATGTGGTTGAAGTGGCTGAAATTACTAGTCTAGGAATCTTCTTGGCAAGGCTCACATGTTTTAATAACATTTCAATGCCTTGTTTATCTTTGACCAATAAACATATTCTCTCGCCAACAGCCTATTTTTCTCAATTCCCTGGTGAGTCTGGTGACTCAATTTAGTGAGTCTGGTGAGTCTGGTCTGACTCAATTTTGTCAGTGCCCATTTGCTGCAAATAACCGATATAGTAACAAAGAAAAGCTTAATACAAATTAAGCACATGTGGCTTGATGATTTCATCAAGGTTTGAGTGAGTTTGTCGATAAACGAAGTTTGTCGATAAACAGAGATTATCGATAAACTTAGTTTATCGAGCGAAAAATATAGTTCCCATTTGATAAACTCGGTTTATCGCCGATAATCTTAGTTTATTGAGGTACCCCTGCTTTTCGCTCGATAAACTGAGTTTATCGAGCGAAAAACAGAGTTTAACGGCGATAAACTCGGATTTTCGAATTATTGCACATATGGCTTGCCATAGGAGTACCACATTAAGTAGAAAAAAACTATTGTTTTTAATGGGGGTCGAAGGTCATTTGGAGTCACCAGAGGCCAAAGTGTGGAAACCTTGTTTCATAATCTACCGTATCTCCCAGGTCATCGAAGGAAGGGTACGTATGGCAAGCCGTTTTAACATTTACCTCCCTATTCTACTTAAGTTGAATTAATTCCACTTAAGTAGAATACAATTAAGCTTAAGTGAAATGAATTGCACTTAAGTAGGATGCATTTTACTTAAGCTTAATTGTATTCCACTTAAGTGGAATTCATATTAGCTTAAGTTCAAACGGTTTTTGTCTACATCGTATTTTACTTAAGTAAAATACAATTCTACTTAAGTAAAATACAATTCTGCTTAAGTAAAATTCAATTCTACTTAAGTAAAATGCAATTCTGCTTAAGTAAAATTCAATTCTACTTAAGTAAAGTGCTATTCTACTTAAGCAAAATGGCTTTTCAATTTCACTTAAGCTAAATTGCATTTTACTTAAGTGAAATAGAATTACGCTTAAGTGAAATGTGATTGGTCAATCTATTTCACTTAAGTAAAATGCAATTTAGCTTAAGTGAAATGTGATTGGTCAATCAGTATGCTACTCATTGCGTCACTGTACTTGCCGCGAACTCCGACTTTGTATACTATTATAGGTACCACACCACGTGTTCATCCGCTCAATAGGTTAACCATTGTCAGAAAAGAGGTAAAAGCATAACGTAAAGCTTGTTTAAGCATGTTATCATTTACTGTCATCGTTTTTTCTGCCTTTATACGAAAGAGCATAATTTGAAGTACAGATGGTGTGAAAATAGGGAGGATCGAAGGTGATATAAACCATTTTAAAAATCTTTGGTTAAATGTTGATATTACTCCGAACGAGCATATGGAAGGGTTCAGTGTGATAAACTTGCTCCTCTTCTAGCTCATAATCTAAACGGTCATGATATGGAAGTTTGCAAGTGCCATGATAGGCCAAGAACACAGCTATCATGTGGTGGGTAGGATATACCAGATGAAAACTTCTATCTATGCTTTGGCAGGTCTTAAAGTGACGAGTTTAGTGTGTAAGTCAATGGAACAATTAATTGTGATGCGAGACCTATAGAGTTACGTTCAAGACGTACTAGTTACGTAACCATTTGCGGCCATTCCCCCATACTGCGATACTTATCCAGCTTTCGTTGTGTATATACGAACATAACACCATATACTTACCCTTAGCAAATGAAGCAAAGCTATGTTTATCACTGAGTCTGAACGTTAGACATTTGGTAAATGCAGCCAGCCAATCAATCGTTGCAAACTGTTGCTGATGCTGTTGGAAGGGCACTTTTGAGGGCAAGGGAACGACTACAACACGACATACCGCTAATCAGTGGTTCTAGTAGTAGAAGTACCACAAGGCATGGTACCATGTAAACATTGCCCACAGACCAACCACTTCTCCACACGAGGTAAATGTTATAACGGCTTGCCATATCCTTCAAGTCCACTAAAGCTAAATTGTATTTTACTTAAGTAGAATTGAATTTTACTTAAGTAAAATGCAATTGTATTCTACTTAAGTAAAATACAATTCTACTTAAGTAGAATACAATTTAGCTTAAGTTAAATTCAATTTCACTTAAGCTTAATTGTATTCTACTTAAGTAAAATACAATTTTACTTAAGTAAAATTCATTTAGCTTAAGTGAAAAAGAATGACAATTTTACTTAAGCTAAATTCAATTTTACTTAAGCTAAATTCAATTTTACTTAAGTAGAATTGCATTTTACTTAAGTAGAATACAATTAAGCTTAAGTGAAATTGAATTTAACTTAAGCTTAAAAGAAAGTGGTAATTTTACTTAAGTGGAATACAATTAAACTTAAGTAAAATACAATTCTACTTAAGTGCAATTAATTTCACTTAATTGTATTCTATTTAAGTGGAATTGGTTCTACTTAAGTAGAATAACGAGGTAAATGTTACAGCGGCTTGCCATATGTAACGGACAGATGCTGACACTGGGCGAGAACACTTTATACGAAGAGTGCCGCATTACGAACATGCTCAAACAGATATGATGATGCTCGAATGCCATACGCTGTCGGATATGTCATTCTCAAGTGCAACGATGATCAAAGTACACCTTCAAATATGTGGAAAACGTTAAGGTTGGTTTTATTCGTCTCTAAAATAGAGTTAATGTTCCATAACAATATACGACCGAAGACTTGATCAAGTCTGTTTTTCGATCGATAAACTCAATTTATCGCTCGATAAACCGAGTTTATCGAATTGGAACTATGTTTTTCGATCGAAAAGCATAGTTCCTCAAGAAAATCTGATAAACTGAGTTTATCGACTCGAAAAGCTTAGATTATCGATTTAGAGACCTCAGTTTTTTAACAACTCTGCTTTTCGCTCGATAAACTGAGTTTATCCCCATTTCCCCACAGCACCAAACGCTCACCCTTGACAACCGTGGAACTACTGATTTGGTTCTGTGTCAGCATGTCCAACGTTAGCATATTAGCACTATTTCGTAGGCCAGTACCTTCTTACGCCGTTAGTTCCCATGTCCGATCCGTCTTGGTGCGTATGGAAAGCCATTTTAACATTTAATCGGGAATTTCAGATATCTTAAATTGTTTCTTATTTTAGATATCTAAAATTCTATTTCAGATATCTAAAATTAAATTCGAGATATCTTAAATTTAATTCGAGATATCTGAAATTTTATTTCAGATATCTGAAATTGAATTCGAGATATCTAAAATAGATTTCGAGATATCTGAAATTCTAATTCAGATATCTGAAATTGAATTTGAGATATCTGAAATTGAATTCGAGATATCCGAAATTGAATTCGAGATATCTGAAATTCTATTTCAGATATCTGAAATTGAATTCGAGATATCTGAAATTGAATTCAAGATATGTGCAAATCTAATTCGAGATATCTGAAATTGAATTCGAGATATCTGCAATTGAATTCCAGATATCTGTAATGCAAATGCAGAAATTCCCGATTAAATGTTAAAATGGCACGTATGGAAAGCCATTTTAACATCTAATCGGGTATTTTCAGATATCTGTAATTGAATTCGAGATATCTGAAATTCTATTTCAGATATCTGAAATTGAATTCGAGATATCCGAAATTGAATTCGAGATATCTGAAATTGAATTCGAGATATCCGAAATTGAATTCGAGATATCTGAAATTGAATTCGAGATATCTGAAACTGAATTCGAGATATCTGAAATTGAATTCGAGATATCTGAAATTGAATTCGAGATATCTGAAATTGAATTCGAGATATCTGAAAATGAATTCGAGATATCTCGAATTCAATTTCAGATATCTGAAATTCCCTTGTATTTCGAGATATCTGAAATTGATTTTAAGATATCTGCAATGATTTGTAGATATCTTAAATAAATTGGAGATATCTGTAATTTAATTTGAGATATCTGAAATTGTTTCGAGATATCTGAAATTCCTTATTAAATGTTAAAACGGCTTTCCATAGGTGCGAATCTTTCACGAAGTCACTAACACTATTCTCGAACTGCTACAGAGAAATATCAGTTTGGTACCACCCTAGAACACATCACATGACCCTCCATGCATGGTACGCTCCCAATTGACATGAATTCTCCAAATTTAATAAACTCGATGGCTACGGGAAGCACGTCACGTGATTCTCCATGATTGGTACGTTTTCGTGCCGTGCAGAGCGCCTTCCAGGACATATGAAATTCGATGATCAGCCACCTCAGCTCAATATTATGTAATATATACTGGTAGGTATAGCCTAATGTTACAAGTGCCTGTGCATACAGCCGCAAATCGTTAAACCTTATTGAAGCTCGGTGTGATGGTGAGGTAGCAGTGTCATGTATTTCTGTGACATGCCCAGCAGTTTAATATGATAATGACAGCTGTAACGCATTTACTGGAATTTAAGGCACCACCGTCATTCGCAAATGACCCAGGTAATCTAATGCAACAATGCTTCTCCTACTAGTACTAGTCCTAGGATAACGTTAAATACAGACCTTAGCATAGGCTCTAAATTTGGACTACAACTCTGGACCTAACGTAACAGTAATTACAGTAACAGTTGTGATGCCGTGGCTACACATGCGTTTGCTTAGGCCTAGAGGTTCATTCATATTTTAAAATTCAATAGTCAGATTTGCCATTGTCGTCAGTATAGGTTAATGACCTGATAAAAGCATCGGCGGATGAATATATGTTGCCCCCCCCCCCCCCCCCAAAAAAATGTATCTTTGAAAGCCTAAGCTAATTCAAACTCAAAGCAAATGAATCAGATCAAGTATGGCATGGCAACAAGTCCCTGTGTGTAAATGCCGCTTGGCAAATTAATGTCCAACATTTATGTGAAAGCAACCTTTTAGCCAGAAGTATATTAACCATAGGGTTTGAGCAATAACTAGCAAGTAAAGGCCAAATATTAGTAATCATACATGTATTTTCAGTTGGATACATAGCATGGTGGGCTCATAATTGATCAACGATATCTATCTAGGAAAAATCCAAATCACTCAACTGTATGCAATTTTAATATGTGTAGTTCCCCAGAAGTGTAATGATCTCAAAATATTTATTGTTCTGTGCCTATAAAACATATAATTGAGCAGAATTTGACCACAAAATGTCTGCCTTGTTAAGTACTGTCATACCCCAAAATTGACACATTCGTAGATCAGCTTACTGTAACTTGTAAGTTTACATCCATTGACTCTAGATGCTGTTTGCTATGCTCTGCATGAGCTTCTAAGCTCAGACAGGTCAGGTCTTAGAGGGTACTGGTATCATGTTGAGGTAATTTTGGTTACTTTTAGGAAGTAAGATTTCCAATGCCAAAAATACGTGCAAAACTGGGGAGGAGGGAGGGTGTTAAAAGCTTTAAAAAAAAACACAATTTGATCAGCACAAATCTGAAATAGATTCAAGCTCATGAAAAATTAAACTCTGCTTTGCTGCAAAAAGTTTAGGTTTCCTGATGTATCTTTTCTAGTAATATTTGAAGGTGGATCAATTACAAAGGTGCGTCAATAATGAAGCCTTTACTATACTACAAAGAGAGGATACTTTATCAATTTCTCAATTTCTTTATTCCGGTATAAAGTGCAAAAGTTAAAAATCTGGGACACATAATAATGATATATACATAAAAGACGTAAAAATTTACAATCATTGAAAGTATGAACAAATAAGGAATAAGATGGAGGATTAGAAGTTTGAAAGATTGAAAGAATTATAACAGAGATTCTAAGAACCCATTTTGAATATAAATGGCTGCTCTGTAGATTAATGAGTTCTTAAAAAGCATATTCTAAAAGTTGGCAAGATTTCACTTGTTGGTTCTAACATACAGAGAGATCAACTCGGAGTGAAGTGGGTGATCTTTAGAACAGTCTTTATTCTTAGGCAGTCTTATGAATTAATTTCTAGCAGCAGTGGCTTTCATAGTCGAGATTAAATATATTTGAGCAGTATTTCAAGAAACTTCTGATTCCTTTCTTGTGTTTTTCAAGTTACAAGCCATTTTATCTTGCGAAACCATTTAGAGAAGTCATGAATTCAAAACAAAGGGGCAGGGGCATCCAATACACAGGGGATATACTGGAAGAACTATGACCAAGTAAGGGTGCACTATTGAAATAGCGAGAACTATCCTGAGAACATTGCATCACTACAACAGCTCCTTTCAGATCATGAGTGGAAAAGATAAAAAATGGACAAAGTGTTTATATACATGTAAAAGGGAGTAAAAAGCAATACTAGGCTAAGTCAAATAGCAAGCTAGCAGGAGTCGGGTACCTGGGTACCCGACCGAACATTCAGGTACCCAAATTGAAAATGCACAAAACAGGTAACCCTTTTCTGGGAGAAAAAAATTGCATAATTGCTACACGAGCACTTTCAGGATTTCAATAATTCTGTAGGTCTGCATGTTTTGATTAATCATGACATGCGAATACAGAAGATTAATTTCATGAAATAACTTTCTTGTAGGGTAGATAGTTGTTTAAATTAAGTAATATTTTAAGTTTTAGCCATTCTTGAAAGGATTGTCTGGTGGCCCAAAGAAGTTACCTTAAAAAATGATAATTAATTTTCCAAGCATGTTATCAAGTATGAGAATGCTAATGTTGCGTTTGACAGAGAAACGATTTTTTAATCGTTAAGGATGGACATTTCCAACATGATTTGAACAGTACAGAATGATACGTCATCTACGCTAATGAAGATTGCGATATAACCCACGCTCCGTACTAGTGTTCAAACGATTATGCATAACAGAAAATACCGATTACCGATTATTTTTTTCATAATCGTACCGATTCCGATTATTTGAAAATGAGAAAATATCCCGTTTATACGAAATCGGCAATAAAGTTTGTGATAGAAACAATTATCGTTGTGATCTTCCTCTGTTTCCATTTGCTTTGTTGTAATGCAAGGCTCTTAGGTATCCTTTTGTATACACACCAAATTACCTCAGGATTTTCTCGGAAAGAAAAAAAAAGATTTTTTTTTAAATTTCCAAAATACGAAAATATGACATCCTACCTAGTCAGCACTGTGCTAAGCGAATGGCCTAAACACCTCGACGTGAATGTCACCTGTTAATGGCTTGAAATGGGCTAAAAATAGTTACTCAAAATATCCATCTCAAAAAGTATCTCAGACAAACCATCCATCTTCAATCTTTACCAAAGTGTAAATTTTAATTACATATTGCCTTCAATCCGACATTATTTTGTACTTATTTTCGGTATTTTACCGTTTATGAACAAATAGAAATGTTACGAACTTGAAGTTTAACATACCTATTCGTTACCTATTTAACTCAGGTTCAATTAGAAAATGTAAGCTTAGGCAAATCAAACTGAAAAGCAAATTGTACCATCGTAACTTGTTTAAAATTAATGTAAAATGTTACCAGATTGATGTAAAGAAATAATAACAACTAGAAACTACTCCAATATAAAATATAACATTCCCTCTATAAGACATAGCACATACCTTCCAAACAAATGCCGATTTCCAGCAAATTGAAAGTTGAATCCTAAGCTACGCATTTTTTTTTTGCAAACCGATGGTTAGGCTACATTTCCCATTGACTTAGTGTGGTTGTTAGGCTAACATGTGGTCGAAGATTGCAGTTTACATGGATATATTTATTTTTTATTTGCGACAACTAGAGCGAATAAACAGATGGCAAGGTTAGATTTCCATGCAGTTGACTTAGTGTGAAGTAAGGCTACCATGTGGTCGGAGATTTGTGGGGATTTTAGGTTATTGTCGCTGGTACTGAAATTGCTTCGTGGAGGCCGTAATTTGCCAGTCACTCTGCAGGAAATTCCCGGTGATTGTGCGCGACCCTCCCGCACTGCTTCAAATTTGATGCGGGATGTGAGAACTGTTTGTGCGATTCGCGCTGCAACTGCAATTCCTAATTCGCGAAATTGGTATTGCTGCCATGCTTACTGTGCCGAGAAATATGAAGTCACTAACCACGAGGGAAGCAAAATCGGCGACCCTGGCAGCCTAATTTGATGAAATTACATCGTGAAAGACGTATAGAGGGTGTCTTTATTTTAATATTTCGTAGTAAAAGAACAAACATAATACATCAGTTGATATTTTCAACTTCCATGCTTTTGAATAATGATATTTTCACCTTCCATATGTTTTTGAATAATCGGTATGACATAACTGGTATTCCACGTAATTTTTACTGATTCCGATTATGTTCCGATTATGCAATAATCGAACCGATTCCGATTCGGATTAGGTTAATCGTTTGAACACTACTCCGTACAGTACCTACTGTACAGTAATCACAACAAAAACTGCGTTTGTATACAAATCCATTCCTTCCTTAATTTTCGGTGAAATTTCTTATAAATTAGATATGTTTACAAAAACTTCTTAAGCCACCATATATGTAGTAGATCAGTGGTTTCGTGGTCTTTGTGTAACACAAGATAAGTTTTAACAGCAGACTCTTCGTTGTTTATACATCGCGCTATCCAGCTCCAACGCAAAGAATGTTCACATGTAGGCTACTCTAATGTTACAATCCGACAGTTCTGCAAAGTCTAAGCTTTTCGGTACTACATTCTGCTCTGACATCGATTCTGCCAAGTTTCATCTTTTGGTGTTCCAGATACTTTTCAAGTTTCCTTTTACCGGGAACCGTGAACTTTATTTCAGCGATTTTGAAGAACAGTTGATGAACTGTGGTTTGAGTGTGAGAGTATATTATGTGCAACGCTATAAGTATACCAACTGGGCATGGTACAGTAGGCTACATACGTTCGCGATATGTACGTTATATATAATAGGCAATCACCTGTGCGTGTACACGTGAGAGTGTATTTGCTGTGGAAATGGGAGTGCTAACTCAAGTCGCCTGTTTTGCCTATTTGCCTGCACTACGTCTATCACCATATTGATGCGTTCGAACAAGCGGTTCTTTTGGTGAGAAACTGGTGAATTTGAAAACCAGATTTCTACAAGAAGGAAACGTTGAATGGGGAAAATTTTTACATGGTTAGAAAGAGAAAAAAGAAAAAGTACAAGGACAATGTATAAAAATCTTCCAGCAGACAATTCCTTTCAGGATTTTTTTTCGTGTGTGGATAAAATCACTTACCGAAAACAAAAATATTATACCGGTGAAAACTACACAAAATTGAAACCTTCAATCCATCGCAACAGCAACAAGTGTACGTAAACTCGTAAAGTACTACATTCCGTCTTCAAAGCATAGCTCATACCTTCCATACAATTGCCGATTTCCAGCTAATTGAAAATTTTAAACAAGGATAAAGTGTCTTTTTTTTTAGAAACGTAAATAATGTTTGTTTGCACCTAGGAAAGAAAGATTAAATTGGATGTCATGTTTGAATAAAACTGATAATAAATTAATAAGGACAGATACCTCTACAACATACAAATGGCATCCTCAATAGCACCATCAACACATGTCCCTCTGTATTTCGTTTTGTTTTCAAATAAATTTACGAATCTCAATTTTTTCTGTGTAATCTATTATTGTTTGCATAGGGTATCCGGGCAACCACCCATGCGATATTACCGGGTTCCTTATTTATTTACCTGAATCCTTCTCTCAGTGTGATTTTGTTTTGTCTGTGGTCCGAAGATCCGTGAGACCGATGGTCTATGGATGGTCCATCGATAGCCCGGCCAGACTGAAGGTTCGAGCCAAGTAACCAGAACCTTAAAGTTAAAAGGGCCTCATTTTTTGATTCCGTGCCATACTAGAGCAACAACAAGAAAGCAAAAAAAAAAGAAACAACTGTTTGAACAAACCAACTAGACTCTTTCATTAGAGGGGCTTCATAAGGGATCAAAGAGGTTCACAACGGGGGCAATCTTGTATAAAATAGGGTATTGCTATATCTAATTATTGTATTCTAAAATTTCATTTGGGACAGCGAGGGGGGGGCGAGACTTTTGAGAGCAGGGTCTTCTGCCCCCTGCAACACCCTCTGGTTAAGTTACAGGTGTAGGCCTAGTATCAATGCAAGCCGCCCCAGCCCCCTTGCGCAAGTCACTGGTCTCCACTATGAATAGAAATGGCTGTAAAATGGATATTTTAGTTCCAGCTAACTGCGTCACAATTTGAGCGAATAGACCGATGGTTACGCTAGATTTTCCCATTGACTTAGTGTGGTGTTATCTGCAGGCTACCATGTGGTCAAAGATACCAGCAATAACCAAAGTATTCAGTTTATATTTTTAGTGCCAGCTTACTTAGACATAATTTGAGTGAATTTGGTTAGGCTAGATTTCCATAGTGACTTTTGGTGATTTTAGGCTACATTGCAGGAATTGCACAATCCAGCGGCTAAATGCGAACCCTGGATCGTAGTGAAAGAAACATTCTGAAGCATATTTTTGGCGAGGTTTTTTCTTTATTTCATATGCATTTGCATTACCATTTATTATACATCAAAACATGAAAATCAGTTGTTCATAACAAAAGGATTATCAATTGAAAACATATATTTCGGAGGTGGCATAGTGATCTGCCATTTATGTTCATTGTGTTTGGCTAGTTCCGCTTTTTTTTGGCAATATTCGGTCCAGAGTTAATATTAAAATTGATATTGGTTCCTTTTGAGCTGATATTGCCAAGTTAGACTCAATCACTTGTTCTTCAAATACTATTTCTGATAACATTAAACATTGACAATTATTTTGAGACTCTCTCTTCGGTGTTTGATAAACATGCACCCACAACGAAACGTGTAATCCGTGTATGGGCCAACCAAGAAATAACAGACGCCAAATGCAAATGTCGGAAATTAGAATGATCTTCTATCGAGGGCCTCTGGACTTGAAATTGACCGCCAACTGAATCGCAATCAGGGAAACTACCTATCCAAGAAAATCTGTATCGCCAAACATAATCATTTCTCGGTGTTGTTACAGGACTGCTCATCAGATCAGAAGCAACTTTTTCATATCACTGGTTAATGTCTACATTGGAAAAAGACCTCATCACTACCAACCTGTGATTCGGCCAAGGAACTTGCCAACAAATTCTCACTTTTTCACTGAAAAGATCCAGATGATTCATGATACCTTTCCATCCGTCGTTAATGCAGCGGTTAATTCTTTGAAGTTTGAACTCCAAATTGGAATTTTTTTAACCAACAACCACAGAGGAAGTGTGTAATATTATTTTTAGATCGCCATCCGAGAGTTGTGATCTTGACCCATTACCAACGACCGTTTTGAACGATTGTGCGCACACTCTTACACCTGTTTTAAAGGGTAATATCAATCAGTCACTGACCACCGGAAAATTTCCTTTAACTCTGAAATCTGCGGTTGTACTGCCTGTTCTGAAGAAATCTAATCTTAATTAAATTTATATAATACTTGAATTTCAGGAAATCCCTCTATAACTGTCAAGAAGAACATCTAGGTTCTAATAAGGGCAAGAGCAGTTAAATGCCATTTTCATGTTGCTGTGACAAGGAACTGGTTTGTTGTAATTGACATGTCGTACACCGTATAAGAGTGACGTCATTTGTTTGTTGTTTACTCGAAAAATAACATCTCTCCAATCATCCAACATCGCGAAAAATGTTCCCAGGACATCCCTCTACAGCTTCCAACAAACAAACCTTGGTACTAAATATTTGCAATGAAACTGGTTTCTTAAGCACTTTTTGAAGCCTGCCCTGATGGACTATGACGTCATATGTTTATTGTTTACTCGTAAAGTATTACCTCTTTTAGCATCCAACAACTCTTCAGGTATTCTTAGGACATTACTTTACAACATCCAACCAACAAACCTTGGTTCTAAATAGGTTTGGTAACATTTAAAAACTATTATCATGTTGCTGTGAATAGTCATTGCTGATTTTTAATTTAGCCCACACTTCATAGTGAGGTTACTTGTTGTTTACACATAAGATAAAATCTCTCCAAGCATCCAACAGCTCCTAAGATAATCTCAGGACATCCCTCTATAACTGTCAACAAAAACATCTAGGTTTTAATAAGTTCAAGAGCATTTAAATGCCATTTTCATGTGGCTGTAACAAGGAACTGCTTTGTTGTAATTGTCGTACACCGTACAAGAGTGACGTCATTTGTGTGTTGTTTTCTCGAAAAATAACACCTCTCCTATCATCCAACATCACGAAAATGTTCCCAGGACTTCCCTCTACAACTTTCAACCAACAAACCTTGGTACTAAATATGTGCAATGAAATTGATTGTTGAAGCACTTTTTGAAGCCTGCCTTGATGGACCAAATTCATATATGTATGATGTAGATGTACCTCATTGATTTTAAGAACCCTATTGATATTGGAGGTCAACTCAAAGGTCATTTAAGGGTAAGAAAACAAGATAACTAAATAAAACCATGGTGGATGACATATTCAGTACAAGAAACCTATTTTAAAATTGGTGGAGGTACCATGTCATTTGAGGTCATTAGAGATCAAAGTGTGAAAATCTTGTAAACCAGATAGTCACAAAGTGAAGCTTGGATAAAGTTCATATATGGCAAGGAGATCCCCTTGGTATATACAAGAAACCTTTTGGTTTCTGTAGTGGTCAAAAGTAATTTTTTTAAATAATAAAATTGCCAAGCTTGCTTTGTATGTGAATTTACCTCAAGTGCTTTCTGTGGAGCTCAATACAGGTCATAGTTAATCATGACAACTCCAAACTACAGCTTGGAAGACCTTTACACATGGTATCTGGATCCAATTGAGTACAAGAACCTTTGGTTGGTCAAAGGTCATTTGATGTTAACAGTGGTCAAGTGTCGTGTAAACTTGAATATTCCAAAAGGACAGCTTGGATGAAGGTCATGAGAACTTAGTTGGTATACAGTAACAAACCTATTGATTTCTGTGATGGTGAGAGGTCATTTGAGGTCACCACACTTTGAAACTATCAAAATTTTGTAAACAAGATATTTTCAAAAGTGGCAAAGCTTGGATGTCATGTACTATGTACATTCTTTGTTACAGATCCATCTTATCGAGCATGCATGAGGTACATTGTGTGAACAGTTCACATTTAAGAATCTCTTATAAAACATGGTAAAGAATCACTCTTTCTCCCTGGCTTCCTTCAACAAGTTCTTTCATTCATCATTTATGACCATTTTTCAGGATTTAAAAAAGAGATTCTTCAGAAGGTGACAGATTTATTCAAGGATGTTGGGTTTGATCATTCCAGCAGCAGCCATGATTTAGGCACAAAGATTGGCCAAATTTTATTCTTGTCTGGGACAAGTGGAAGGTAAGATATCAACTAGTTTTACAACATGGTGTACTTCCCAATAGCACTGATCCCAGAACCGGTTGTAGTTGGATTCAACACATCCAAGTGTTTGTATACTCAACATAAACAAATTAACCATAACCTATACCTTTCATACTGGCATTGCCATCCCAAAGACTGTAAACATGAGACCGTGTTACAATTTTGCTTGGTGCTCATGCAGTGTGGAATAGTTTAATTTGGTATAATGGGCCCATATGTTGCCTGCCTTGTAGTATAATCCTGAAGTCTTAAAGGCATTGAAGACTCGCCCCAAACCGCGTGCCATGCTCTGAAAAAGTTAACTTTCTGCTGTTTGCAAGTCAAGTTTTCTTCTTGTTGCTACAAAATGCAGACAGTAAACTCGATACCTTTTTATCTTTTATCTAGACCTGAGATGTCCATCGCTGCTATGTACACTGTGTTGTGGGTATTGACCGTAGCTGTATGTATTGACTGTTCACTAGTGTCTAATTACCGACGGTAGCAAGCTGTGTGTGTATTTTCTGGGATCGATGGTGGCGTCTAACACTTCTGTTACACCTCATTCTAAACTAGGTCAGATTACCGGCATGAGACGTTTCTTTGTGCGCCAGTCTTCACACCCATTAAGGTTCATATTTACAGTGAATCAGTAGAAACATTTTAATAAAGTGCACACAACTGACTTGCAAAAACTTGCAGTTAGAAATGAATATGATTATCTAACGAGTCAGACCGGCCAACAAAAAAAGGGTTCCTCTACATATATGTAATACTTTGAAGGTGATATTTCAGCAGTGGCAGGCTTCTCCCCACTTTTTCCCAGACCTTTAGTTGGCATTTTTGGTTTCGATGATAATCAAAACCAATTGATTACGAGAAGCTTCTATTTGGTGGAGGTTAAAGGTCATTTGGGTCACCAGGGGTAAAATTGTGAAAACCTTGTAAACACGATATCTCAAGAAGGGAAGCATGGGCAGACCTGATATTTAGTGTGTTGAAGTACCACATTGAGTACCAGATGCCTATAGTGTTTGGTGGAGGTTAAGGTCATTTGGGGTCACCAGGGGTCAAATTGTGAAAACCTTGTAAACATGATATGTCAAGAAGGGAATCTTGGGCAGAATATTGTGTAGATTAAACACATTGAGTGCAAGAAGCCTATTGTTTTTGGAGGTCAAAGGTCATTGTTTTTTTTTTTGCATTCTGGTTATCTGATTCGGTTGGTTTTAAAATTGGTTAGTTTTGCCACAGCAATACTGATACTTATATACTCATTATCTCATTGCTCCCATAGGGAGAATGATATTGTGTCATTCCTTTGCTAGTTGGGACAAAAACAGCTATTTCCGTTGCCATAGCAACACTTGCCATGGTAATGCATTCTGGTTATCTGATTCGGTTGGTTTTAAAATTGGTTGGTTTTGCCGCAGCAATACTGATACTTAAATACTTATTATCTCATTGCCCCCATAGTGAGAATGATATTGTGTCGTTCCTTTGCAAGTTGGGCCATAAACAGCTATGT
Organism: Apostichopus japonicus; assembly: GCF_037975245.1. Taxonomy (NCBI): domain Eukaryota; kingdom Metazoa; phylum Echinodermata; class Holothuroidea; order Aspidochirotida; family Stichopodidae; genus Apostichopus; species Apostichopus japonicus. Next base: position 6,707,959 of record NC_092581.1, read on the forward strand.
CCATTGCCATAGCAACAGTTGCCATGGTAATGGTTCATTTCCCTGAGTAGCTTTCAGGGTCTCACAATGGGGTACCCAAAGGTGACCAGAATTTCATGACCGAGGGAGGGGTCAAAACGTCTCTGTATGAGTGACTGGAATATTTATTTGTGACACAGTGAACTCCTGTTCCTTCGGGAGAGTTTTGCAGTGGCCCCTAGACACCAAACCTCCAAAATAAAGCTTGCATGGACTACACACTTGGAATGTGGATCCACCTAATTGAGGAAAATATCCCTAGTGTTTTCTGGAAAGTGAAAAGGTGGTTTGCTGCTAATAGTGATCAAAGTATAAAACACCATGAAAACACTTGCTTATCTTCAAAAGTAAACTTGGATTTACTTTGTATTTGAAATGGGGATCCACCTAATTGAGTACAAGAACTTTCAGTTTTTTCATAACTTTCTGATGGTGGTTTGAGATGCAGTATCTCAGGGTAGGGCACTTTTTGCTTGCTTGCCCATTCTATTATGTCATGATAATTTTTTCTTATGTTATTTAAATTTGATTTTCTTCTTTTGTTCTTCAGGAATGCAGCAGTCCAGATATTTACAAATGGTAGTGTGACTGTGAATATCCAAATACCATTATCTGAAGTCACAATAAAAGAACTTGATTTGCATTCACTTGCCAAAGATATGAAGGCCTTGATGTGTTCCAAGACAGTCAAAGTGTAAGAGTTTATACCTTCAACAATGGTGACGGTGTTCATGTGTATAAATGCAGTATATCAAAAACTATAAGTTGGGAGGATATCAAACTTTGTATTTAAATGCCTCATATTGAGTTAAAGAAGCCTATTTTTTTCTGGTTGAGAGCAGAAGTCAGCAGAGGTTAAAATGTGAAAACCTGTTAACACAATATTTCAAGAAGAAAGACTTGGATGAATCTCATATTTAGTCTGCTTTAGATTAACTTTGATTCCTTGTCAGAAGCAAAAGGTGTCTATATGGTGTGTGTGAGTATTTGATTATGTATGTTAGACAAGATAACTCAAAACGTAGAATCTTGTGGATGAACTTAATATTTGGTGTGTAGAAGCACCTTATTGAGTACAAATCCCTATTGATATCAGTGTGGTCAACTCAGCTCAATTTATGGCAAAAGTGCTCAAAGCCTGAAAACCTTGTAAACAGGGTAACTCCACAAAGATTGAAGTTCAAAATATTTATGTTGTTCTCCAGAGTGAGTACTAAAAGTTTATTGTTTTATGTTGAGGTAAAAGTCATTTGAAGTCAACCAGGTGGTAGTGTGGTCATTGATCATTATTAACCAGGACAAATTGACCAAATTAGAAGGAGCAAAGTCCACTATTCGATATTTCAATAAATGCACCCTTCATGAACAATTCATTCTGGACTACATTAAAGCATATTTAGCCTAAAGTTCACATTCTTCATTCATGAACTCCACACTGCATAAAACCACATTTGTCTTGTGACCTCAGCTGCCATCTACAACTGTACACAAGACATAAACTTTTACATGACGAACATTGCTAACAAGTGTGATTAGATAATTTTATGCCACAATAAAATAGGGTGTGCTACTAGGTAGTAAACTTATGTAATCTAATTGCCATGAACAGTTTTAATGTTATTGGAAAATTTGATTTGTATATCCTGTTACCAAAATGGCATCACTGTCTCTGTGATTGTTTCAACTATTGCTTTAAATGAAAACTGATTTCACCATAGTTTACACTGGCTATAAGCTTTAGGATTGATAAAAACAAGAAGAAAAAAAAACAATTTCAGATTAAAGACCCAAGATTAAATATTAATGTAACACTGTTCTGTTGGATTGACATTCTTTATGTTTACTCATTTCACAATAATCCTTTTAACTGCATTATAAGAAATAAACTACATTACAATTGTCTTTCATGATAGTTTTCCAGAAGTCAAACGATGTGCAACAATTGAGCGATATTTTCCAAACACTGCTAATATGTGGGTTGAGTATGACTTTGATAGTGTTGTATTTGAGAAAGACACACCATACCAGAATTTGAAGATCATGCACTCCACACAGTATGGAAATGTACTCATCCTGGACAGTGACATTAGTAAGTAAAATGAATATAATTATGCTTAACTTTGATATGTATTTGGCTTTGGAACAGCTCAGTCGCATGTAAAAGACAAATGATCAACAATTCAACATGTACTCATATTAACATAAAAATTCACAGTGATGGTGATTCTGTTTAAACAAGTTGCCAATAAACAAGCATTAACAAAGTTCTTCTGTATTAATGAAAAATTGATTCACTGCACACCATTTCTAAGTAGCAATTACTCAGAAAACTGTTACTCGGCTAATATTCTCTGGGTTGACTTTATGACTTTTATGGGTTTTTTTTATGGTAATAATCAATTATTACTGTACCAACTTTGACAGACAATCTTGCAACCGCCTTAATTGTTGAATGTGTCACTGGACACACTACAATTGCTGTTCCAACATACTTGTCAGGGTTTTTATTCTCTCATCATTGTTTTCCTTTTCTGTAGATATAGCTGAGAGTGATTTGGCATATACTCTGACCATCACAGGCAGTGGTCGTGAAGATTATCAAGGCAAAGAAGTTTTAATCTTAGGAGGTGGGGATGGAGGCATACTCCATGAGCTCTTGCAGAAATCCCCAAGATTCCTTACCATGGTTGAAATATCCTTTAACACCAATACTGTCAGGATATGATTATTGATTGCTATGTTGGTATGATAGAAAATTTGATTGAAGGTAGTACATAAGTAATATTGCACTATATATGCTAATTGGCTCCCAGTGTTACCATGGTATTATTTTAAATCCAGTTCAGGAGTAGCAACTCATGTCATGTATTCAGGTTGAAAGGTCATGGATTTCTTCTGAATTTGCAGACTATTATCTGATTGCAGAATGACTTGTAATGAATTTGCTAATTTTGAAACTTAGGGAGAATTAAACATCAAAAAGTCTCTGAAGAAACCTAGTCAACCATCATGACATTGATAAACTAAGTAGTTCTTTGACATCCAGACAAGTGTATTGTTTGAAATGTATTACAAAAGTATGATCTTTGCAACCAAAGATTCTTAGGGAAGTTTAGGTAAACTGTAGCTTTAATATTTGATATTTTTAACAGTATAAGTTAAGTGGAGTCATTTGAACATTTGTAACTGTAGCTGTAAGTTTAATGGAGTAATGTGGATATTTGAAACTATATCTAGAAGTTTGAAAGAATCAAGTTGGTATTTGTAACTAAAGCTCTAAGTTTCATGGATTAATGTGGATATTTGAAACGATATCTGAAACGATATCTGAAAGTTTGAAGAGTCAAGTTGGTATTTATAACTATAGCTCTCAGTTTCATGGATTAATGTGGATATTTGAAACGATATCTGAAAGTTTGAAGAGTCAAGTTGGTATTTGTAACTATAGCTCTCAGTTTCATGGATTAATGTGGATATTTAAAAAGGATATCTGAAACTTTGAAGAGTCAAGTTGGTATTTGTAACTATATCGCTAAGTTTCATGGATTGACCTGGATATTGTAACAATAGTTTCACAGAGTCAAGTGGGAATTATAACTATAGCTCTAAGTTTCATGGATTAAAGCAGATATTTTTCATAGAGTCACATGAGTGATTGTAACTAGTAAGTTTAAGTTTCATAGAATTCTGTATATATTTGTTACTGCAGCTTTAAGTTTGAGAAGTTATCAGGATGATTATAAGTGAGTACTGTTATGTCTGTCAAGAGGAAAAGAAAGTTAAACTGAGTGATACATTGCTACTCCTTGACGAGAACTTATACATTGACCAAGAAGTGATTATTGCTTCAAAGAAACACTTGCGTGGCATTTGTCATGATTCATTGGACAAACTGGAAGGCCCCAACTATAAGGTGATCATGTAATTTATTATACTTTAATGAGAGGATAAATATATTTATTAACAAGGAAGTTAAAGGACAAAGAATTAATGAATTTTAATTTGGATGTTTTTTTATTTGAATTGATTTGTGTCACCAGATACCTTCATTCTGGTGTTGAGTTCATGGCATTATTCTTTATGCCTTGCTGTGGTATATCTACTTGATTGTGCTGGTGTATTAAGTGTACAGTATGTGATTCTTCAGTTAAACTTAATAAACACATAATGGAGTACAGTGAATGAACTCCATAAGTGTTGTGTGGATGCAATTTATTGAGTACAAGAATCTTTATGTTTTCTGTGGAGGTCAGCTGAGGTAAATATTTAAAAACTTTGTAAACACTATCTCCAAAGTGGGCATGAATGTCATACTTGGTTTGTAGAACTACCTTAGAGAATACAAATGTTGTTTCTTATAGAATGTCAAGTGTCATTTGAGGATACCACAAGGTTAAATCTTTCTAAAATATTTTATTCTCGAAATGGACAAGAAAAGGGGGAATTGATCGTTTGTCTTGATAATTTGACATTTTGCAGATATATGATGAGTGACTGTCCACCTAGTTCAAGGATTCATTCGAGTATAAAGAAATTAGTTTTATGTAAAGTATAACTTAAGTTTTCTGTGCCTTTTATGAACAGGTATTGATTGAGGATTGCATTCCTGTTTTGGAGTCGTTTGCAAAGGAAGGCCGAACATTTGATTACGTCATCAATGACCTAACTGCTATACCAATTACATCGGAATCTAGAGGTTTGTCTAAAGTTTCAGTATGCTGTGCTAAGTAGTAATCTTTGTAAATGCTTTATTCTCGAAAGAGACAAGAAAAAAGGGGGAATGATAGTTTGTCTTGAATAGTTAACATTTTGCAAATATATGCTTCCAAATGCGCTTGCTGCTCCTATGCACACCGACCAATGGGAGCTGCTTCCAAATGCACTTGAAGCTGCTTCTATATGCACTGACCATTTGATGCTACATGTGCTGATCATTGCATGCTGTTACTATTTTCACTGATTTTTGGAAACTTCAACATTAAATTGATGATAAGTAAAAAAGAGATGATTTAATTGTGTGTACTTCTGTTCAGCAATTGTGAAATTGTTTGAAATGTTTTATGTCGTTTATGATATTGGCCTGTGTGACACCTTAGCTTGTAAACAAAACATATAACTCAAAAAGCAAATTTGTACTTGGTATGTGGATCCACCTCAGTTAACAAATGTAACCTTTTTTTTTGGGGGGGGGGGAGGGGTTCAAAAACTTTTTGAGGTCGCCAGGAGCACAATTTTCTCCAACAGTAATGTTGTGATTACCTTTGAACTCAGTGTGTAGAATGACCATAGTGCATACCAGAACTCTATTGTTATGTTCAGAGGACAAATGAAATTGAGATCAAAACTTAAAAAATATTGTATGAGATGCTATTTTAATGCTCACATGTAAAATGTGGCAAGGAATCATGATGCAATGATAAGGGCTGTATGGAATCATTAAGCCTGTCTCCTTTGTGGTATTAGGTTCTCAGTGGGATTTCATGAGATACATCCTAGACTTGTCCATGAAAGTATTGAAGCCATCTGGAAAATACTTCACTCAGGTATGTAAATACAGGTGAACCATTTTAGTAGTTGTCTACTCTATATACACATACCTTGTAGTATAGGTATCAAATGTAAGGCAAATGAGTAAAAGTTAAGAGAGCCATGTTTAGATCCTAGCAGGACCTTCATCAGAGGCTATTAGAACAATATTTACCAACATATTTACCTACATAGGCTTTTGCAGTAAATAAGCAAAGTTTTTTCTCTCTTTGTAAATCAATTAAGTGACACATTCTAAAGCAGTGTACTGTGCGACTAAGCGCACCAAGTTTGAAAATAATTGCATATGAATATAGGCCCCCCTCCCCCCCCCACCTAACCACACTTTCTGCAAAACTATGGGATCTGCACATGTCATGGTAGGATTCTACCACTTCATTAGTATGCTACAAACCAAGCATTGTAAATTAAGGTAGGCAATCTGTTTTGTTCTTTTGTCTAGATGTTAAATTGCTTTAGGTCATGATATAGTGTTCATAAGAACAAGTAGACATCAATTATAAGCCAAGGCTGACTAAGATGATTTGATTGATATTGCTGTGAATGTCTTTAGAATTGATGCATAGCTCACTAAATTTGTAGATAAAGTAATACTATATACAAAAACTTAAATACATAATAAATGTCAACTGTTATGACTCAAATAAAGGAAAAAAAGGATAATCAAATAGGGATTGTTCAGGTTTGCAGTGATTCTATTAAGGCATTCAATTTTGTATGTGACATGGAGGTCTGAGAACATGACTCATGGAGAACACCTGTGATAAACTGAACCTAATTTATGCTATTAATTGTAGCATATGTTGAAGCCATTTAAGGTGAACAATGATGAAGCTATCACAGCATTACAACCCTGTAAAACATGAAAAGCAAGGTTAGATGATTGTGAATATTGGTTTGTTGTATTTGCAATTTTTATATTTGAGACACAATTACACACCAAATAATCATTTGGGAATTTGTGACAGAACAGTAACTGCATCGCTGTATATCTGATCCCTCATGGTGAATAGTATAGCATGATGCCTGGGGGTTATAAGTGATTAATCTCAATTGATGTCACTCTATTAGACATTTGTCTGTATATCTACAAAGAAGTTAGCATAACAAATGTTTAAAATAGAACAGATTCCTGGGACAGAAATTTGATATTTGTATTTGTCATCAGCAGAAATTGATGGTGCAAAGCTTATATACTCTAAAATTTAACTATGACATTGTTTTCTTTTACATTTAAGGGAAACGGTGTATTGATGAATTCTGCTTTGAGTATGTACGAAGATCAGCTACAGAAACTGTGGTGCAATGTTAAATATCGCAAAGAAGTAGTCTGTATACCTTCATACATGGAAATGTAAGTCAATGCCCTTTGTGTAATCTGTGAACTTTCATATGTGGACTTCATATTAAGACTATGGTCTATGTGTAGGCTCTGTAGCCTTTATACATGGAAGGTGGGTTAGTTCTCTTTGTGTGTTCTGTGTTCCTTCATACATTGAAATGTAAGTCAATGCCCTTTGTGATAACCCTAGTAATAGTAAGGTTCAGGTCACGTATAGCCACTTTGGTTTCCTTCACATTTAAGTTGCTTTCTACCATTTCTCTTAAAAGGATTGTCTGGTGGCCCAAAGAAGTTACCTTAAAAATGATAAATACTTTTCCAAACATGTTGTCAAAGTATGAGAACGCTAATGTTGCGTTTGACAGAGAAACGATTTTTTAATCGTTAAGGATAGACATTTCAAATATGATTTGAACAGTACAGAACGTGACGTCAGCTATGCTAATGCAGATTGCGACATAACCCACCCTCCGTACAGTACCTCTACGGTAATCACAACAAAAACCGCATTTGTATACAGATAAATTTCTTCCTTAATTTCCAGTGAAATTTCTCAGAAATTAGATATGTTTTCAAAAACTCCTTAAGCCGCCATGTAGTAGATCGGTGGTTTCGTGGTCTTTGTGTAACACAAGATAAATTTTAACAGCAGACTCTTCGTTGTTTAGGCTATACATCGCGCTAACCAGCTCCAACGCGAAGAATGTTCGCATGTAGGCTATACTCTAACGTTGACAATCGGACAGTTCTGCGAAGCCTAAGCTTCCCGGTGCTACATTCTGCTCTGACATCGATTCCGCCAAGTTTCATCTTTCGGTGTTACGATTACTTTTCAAGTTTCCTTTTACTGTTAATTTGATCTGTGAATTTTATTTCAGCGATTTCGAAGAACAGTTTATGAACTGTGGTTTGAGTGTGAGTGTACTATGTGCAACGCTATACAAGTACACCAACTGGGCATCGTAGGATATACGTTCGCGAGTATGTACGTTATATATATTGGGAATCACATGTGCTTACACGTGAGAGTGTATTTGTTGCGGAAAAGGGAGTGCTATCTTCAAGTCGCCTGTATTGCCTATCTGCAAGCACTACGTCAATCACCATATTGATGCATTCGAACAAACGGTACTTTTGGTGAGAAACTGGTGAATTTGAAAACCAGATTTCTACAAGAATAAAACGTCGAATGGGGACAATTTTTACATGGTTAGAAAGAGAAAAATAATAACTACAAGGACAATATATCCAAATCTTCCACCAGACAATTCCTTTAAGCAAAGCCATGACTGTTCATTCTCAGTACCGTATTCACCTTATTGTGGTCGACAAGATGTCCTATTACCTACAGAGAAAGAGCTGGAGATCACAAAGCAGTTTATGGACTGAAATGTACAATGGTTGACCATACAACTCTTTGAATTTTTTGTGGGTGTGCTTGAATGGAGAAAGTTACTCCGAGGTTACATCAGGTGCAGTTCATACTTGCAATGTGGATCCATCTTAGTAAGCATGCACAGTGCTTCTGGGCCCCGGTGAGAATAAAGTTACAACAAATACAGACTACTACTAAATTGATCCAAATATTGCATGTCTTTTTAATAGCTGCAAACTGCAAAGAATGTTTTCGATGCAGTTTTGATTCCCTACAAGCACAGTGCATGATGAAAAAGATTGTATTATGACATTTCTTAAAACCTTTCATAGTAAATCTAAACTTTTTGAATGAATCTACGAGGTTCCTACAACTACTAGAACTAATATAAGCAAACGTGCAAATAATGAATAGATGTAACTCCTTGTAGCTGTTTGATAATTAGTAAGCAAGAGTTTTCGGTAGAAGGACATTCAATGTTCTAGGCTAGGCTCTAGCCTAGTGCAATAGCAAGCACATATTTTGCACTTTGAAATCAAAATACTCCGCAATCGACACACTCGATCAGACATCCGATAAATGTGAACCAGGCTAGTAATGAAGTTTTTGTAAACATGTTTGAAGAAATGACAAATACTTTGGCAATGTTAAAAGATTAATAACTTACAAATTTGCAGTTATGTGCAAAGATCAAACATTGCTACAAGGGTATTACTAACAAGTAAATGCATGAATCTAACCAAAGCAGGTGCTTGTTAAGTTTAACACAACACAGTGCTGGTGTACCATTGCTAGAACCTGTAAATATGAGGAAAGGGCTTAACTTTATGTTGTGTGCCCCAGTCAAATTATGCTGGGTACAAACGATTTGCGCACTTATTGGTATGGCAATGCTTCATATTTGTAACGGCTTTCTCAAATGTTTTCGGGCTACCACAATCTCAGGACAAACAGCCAGATGGGCTACTACTTTTGAAATAAATTGTCGAGCACTGGGGAACCCCTTAATAGAAGTAGTAACCTCCACTCTGGAAACAATATCAGTCAACAGTTCGTTGTAACAATGTAGTGACGTCATATGGCAGATACTTCGTAAGCAAAGGGTGATTGTTTATTTATACATACGCACTACTTGACTTTCATTTGCATAGCTATATTATATTAACAAAAAAGTTACTTTGTGCTGTACCTTTCGTGAGAATATGAACCACTTTTAGCCCCTGTGAATGCCAAAAGAGGCAGTGAATGATATAAACGAACATGAGTACTACAAGGTGTAGGATTGATAGGTTGATTCTGTTTTCAAAAGGATGGCGAAGCAATCTTCATTACTGAGATCTAGATTTACTAATGCAGCATTGCCAAATGAATATCCATGCAAAGGAAAGGAAGTGACGAGAACATTATCTCAACAAGCAATCATGTGGTAATGACATAACAATGTTCAAGCCAATTGTAAGGAATTTTACATTGACTAATGACGTCATCAATCACACAGACATGAGTTTGCATGGTCAAGCACCTACCCACCAAGTTTGAACTTGATTAGACTTACAGTCTAGGAATTTGCGACACACTTTATGGCAATACCATTTTTGAAGTTAACATGATTACATTCTTTTGTGAACCCTGAAAACAAAACTAGGATGAGAGTCCTGACTCCAGAATAAAACTCCAGATAAAATTAGTGTGAAATTGTCTTCTTGCATGCTTAATGCCGGGAATAGACTACCTAGGCTACCTGTCTAGGCACAATACAGTATATATCCCGCATACTCACGTCCTTGTTTACAAGTCATAGGCTTGACCTCCGACCTTTCGTTCTGGTGGTCTTCAAGACACAAGGGTCACCTTGAGGTACATTCCCACCAAGTTGGAATAAACAGGTCCAGCAGTGAAGGAGTTTTTGACACAAAATTGGACACACACGTAGACACACACTGACTGACACAATGACACACATATGGACACTTTTTGACCCCTCCCTCAGTCATTGACTTCTGGTCACCCACAAATTTGAGGAAGCAATAAACCTTGCACAAGATCGTGATATGTGGCGGAGGTTAATCACTGAGCATGTCGGATAGACGAGACTCAACTTACTACTACTACTACTACTATGGCAACTGTGCTATGGCAACTGACATAGCTATATATGTCCCAACTGGCAGAGGAATTATTATATCTCATCCTCCCTAGGGGAGCAATGAGATATAAGCATAGTTATCTTTGAGAAGTCAACAAATTACTGCACCCTCTCGGTTTGCAGCGATGCAAATGGATTTTCTACATTAGTTAAATTCAGTCCCATAGGTCAGTTTGATTGCTAGTTTTCTTCTTCTTGTTTGAGGAAAACTAAAGAGGTAACATGTACAACAGCATATTTTATGCCTTGTCTACATTATACAACATAACTCTTTAACTTTGCTCAATTTGCATGTTGAAATGGACATGCTAGTTAACAGCTTACAGAGGTTAATAGACTTTGAAAACTTACACCAATATTATGTTTTATGGAATATTTTTGATTCAAACCTATCCATCACAGCATCTTTCAGTATGTTATGGTTTTATTGTTACACACTCTCTCTGACTATTCATCCTTAGGTGGGTCTTCTATGAAATCTGGAAAGTCTGAGGAGAATTAAAAGGCCATGTCTGAAAGGTTTGTAAGACATTGAAGGGAATTTTACAGAAAGTAAGACATTAAAAGTGGAAGAAGCTAACCCAATTCCCACCTTTATCATTGCAGTAGACATGCCGATGATGAAAAGTTCTCCAAACTGAGTGCTTCCAATTAGACACCAACATTCTGTAAAAATAATACCTTGTAAACATTATTATAAAAGAGTAACAGCACAACAAAAGTCTTCTTTTTTAATCATATGCAATGAGCTGTGCATCCTTATTTTGTGTACAGTGAACTTATAGTGCAAAAAGGTTTCTTATCATAAATAAAAAGCAAAAATGTTAAGCATAATAGTAAGTGACCAAAAGATGAATGCAGCACAAAGCCTAAACAACAAAATCATCAGCTTCCTTACTGGAGTTGTTTTGTCTAGTGCAGCAGCATCATGCACATCAATTACAATGCTGATCATGTAACTTCTGTATATTGCTTTTAAACTACTGCAAGAGTACAGAAACCACAAAAACCTCTCACTTAGTTCTTATAGACTTATGTGGCCTTTTTTAATTCTCGTCAGATAAGAAAAATGTAACGTAAGAAGCAAGGCACTATCAGTCCTCAGTTCTATGTGTTAAGATGGTTTGGGTGAGAAAATCATTTTGAAGCTATTATAAAGGCCACCACAATCAACAGTTGATTCAAAGTTTACTGGTACTGACATTAGACTGAAATTACCAGTATCCACTAACACGAATAGTTCATAGTTATGATCTAACTTGGTAAACACCTCCTGTTATCTATAATGTCAGACATTAAAACTTCAAGCATATATTTTGGGACACATTCATTGTGCCTGAATTTGTGGGGCCCAATATTTTTGGGACCATTTGGGCCCACATTTTTTGCAGCTCAATTTTTGGGGGCAAATAGAGTTTTGAGTCACTTTGTCTGGGCCAAATATTTTTGTACCATTTATGTGCAAAATTTATCAGGACCAATTTCTTTGGGAGGGTGCAAACTTTTCAAATTGCAATAAATTCACAACCTTTCATCAGATTATATCTTAACTTGGAATACAGTTTTTGGTTAATAGCTGGTACCTGTGGGCATACATATGATAATATTGTTTGATGACATACAACATTTTAATATTCCACTGAGCAAGGAACTATAGTGCCTGTTGGGCTCTTGTTTGATTCCTTGCCAAGCTCAAGAGTTTGTGTAGATGTGAAAATGTGTATGTGACACTTTCACTTTGGCTTGCAAACACGATAACTTAGAAAGTACATGGTAGATAAACTTCATTTAAGTTATGACATTTGAGGTCAACAGAGACCAGAGTCTGTATACCAGGTTGTAATCAAAATAACTCTTAAATATAAAGCTTGGATAAACTTCATACTTGATTGTGAATCTAACTCAGTATGTATATAAGAACTTAATTTTTCTTTGAAATTCAAAGGTCATTTGATATCAACAGAGGTCAAAATCTTAAATTCTTGTAAACACAACTCCAAAAGAAAAATTTGGATGAATTTTATGTTTAGAACATGGAGCTGCAGTGAGTGTGTGAAGTCTGTTGTTTTCTGTGGGGATCAACAACCATTTGGATGGTCTTGCTAAATAATAGTGCATATTCTTGATATTGAATTGTGCAATTCTCAGGACTGTAACAATGGTGATGTTGCAGTGCTCATCAAAATTTAGTATGAACTGGAACTCTTACTGCACAGTTGGAAACCATGCTATCCATGGGGGATCATGTGACATGCTCTTGGTTATGTGCAAAAACAGCAAGGAGACTGTTGCTAAGGAACAACGAATCCTGTTGTCTGCTTCTTGTACAGTCCTGATAAGTCCTGCTAAGCTGTGTGCGTTCTAGCTGCAGTTTGATTGTTTGAAAGAAAATACTTAAAATGGCAAGTTTGGATAAAAAATCGGGTAAACATTGGAAATGTTTATGAAATACACATTCAAACAGAAGATAAAAGTTGAGTGCCACAAGGGAGCATGTCACATGACCCTCCATTGTTGGTACATTTTTGGACATAGTTGGTCCAGATTTATTTGTACGCCGATGGTGGTGATATCAGTAATTTGAGTTTAGGATTTAGAGTCTATCTTGGAAAATCAATGAGAGAAGTCACTTTACTTTATATAACTAGTGACATTTCTTATGTCTCCCTTATAAATCGAGTTCCATTTTCTTTTCTTTTTTTGCAGGAAGCACAGATCTATTCTTTGATCCACAACTTATCCAGTTGTAGTGATGTAGAGTGATGTACTCTGTTGTCTGTGTTTAGTCTCTTTCACACAATGTCAATAAAGTGCTTTTTATTACAAACATTTTTGAATTTAAGATGAGCCTTTCTTCAAGTTATCCATGAATAGCTGATTAAAAGAAACATATTCACTCTCTTGCCGTCCTTTCAAGTATTTCTTTGCGAAATTCTTTTTCTACTTATGATGCCACTGATTGCAGTAGGTAACCTAGCCATTATGAGATAAAAGTAATTTATTTTTCACACTGCAGCTAAACAATTTGTTGCAGCATTTTGAACTGAATTCCCAGAGTAACTGGGAAAATGTCCTTTAATTTGTGCATTAAATTTTCAGCATGATGTCTTTTCTGCAAAGAAAATGTATTATTGTTTATAACTCAGGAACTAATTTTGTTTGTTTGTGTAACATTTATGTTGATTTAGGTCTGAAAATATTGTGATCTTCAGTGCCAACCTTTACTCAGATTTAAGTGATTATTTACCATACTTTTTTCTTTCATGTTTCATATATAGTTCCATGATTTCGTATCTGGTTCATCAGTAATTCACAATCAGTTATTCTACAAGCATAGCTCATTCATTCTGTCTTCTTCAAACATAGCTCATCCGATCAGACTTCTAGCAACATAATCAACCCAATCAGTCTTGTAAAAACATAGCTCATATTTACCTTCTCTAGAAACATGGCTAATCCAATCAGTCTTCTACAATTATAACTCATCTTTATCTTCTCTAGAAACAGCACATCCAAAATGATCTTCTACCAGAAGTTTTGGATGTATGAATTTGCCACTTTTGAAATTCTTGCTCATATTTTAGGATTTGGTTATGTATAAGTTTTATATTGCCATGCTTTACTTTCCAGTATCACAATATTCACTACAATATATTGGTTTGCATATCTGAGACGATGAAAATGTCAAACTCTGAAATGCCTGTGGTTGTCTACTTGCAAGAACACTCGCAACCCATGTCTGTAATTGTGAGATAGAAGAAAAATGTGCTTGAATGTTGTGTTAATTCTGCTTATAGCTCATCCACATAAGTGGTTTATAACATAGCTCGTCAGTGTATTAGAAACTTGATTCAGTCTTACTTCCACATCTTATTCAAACACAACAGACATTCATAGTTAATCTAATCCGTCCTTTATAAACAGTCACATACATGTTTGATCTCAAACCTTACTGCAAGCATAACTGAATGGAGTCCTCAACTAAAATATCTAGTCCACTTAGTCTTCTTCAATCATAGCTCATCTGATCAGCCATCTATAAACATAACATAGTTATCTATAAACATAACTGATGCAGTCAGTGTGCTGCTAAGATAGTGGATTCAATCAGTCTTCCATATTAAATGAGACATGCATTTTAAGCAAGACATATAAGGTGTTGCTGCAGTATGTTAACCTGTGTCAAATTACTAAGCTCTTTCATGCGCTTTTCTGCTTTCATATTTAATGATAAGAAATATGGGGAAATTCCTTGTTTTTTAAGAGTGCAATTGATTTCATTAAAAAGATTTTTTTTATTTTTTTTATAATATCCTTTAAATTATTAGGCCATGATATATTCAGGCGCGTAGCCAAGGGGGGGGGGGCAACTGCCCCACCCCTTTTTATGATATTAAAATAGAAAATGCTTAGATGCAACTTACAAGGCCTATGAAGTGCCACTTCCAGCGATCTGGGAGACGGCCAAAAATTTCTTGTAGGCTTCCCGCCAACTCATGGTGGCGCTACGCTTAGATAGTTTTCCTACAGACTTTGCCCCTCCATTTGCAAATTCCTTGCTACACGCGTCGATATATTTTTCTTAGTTAGCCCATGATATACATCCCACCTATATGTGTGATAAGTGTCTCTAATCACTAAATTGTGTGTGACCCATCCCACCATAGTTACCAAAGATTAACTGACTCAGTGCTGTATAATTGCCACACATTTCTGCCTTCATAGATAAAATTTTCTAATTTTTTTTTCCAATGTTATTTTGTTGCTATCTCAGATAAATGATTCCATGGTGTCATGAACATGAAAGAAGGACATGAGCAAGTAGTATGATAAACAGGATATATTAGATCTTCATCTTGCTAGATATCTTCTGAATACGATTGGTAAAAGCAACATCTTATATACTCTTTTACAATGGACTACAGCATGGCACATGAAGTTAATGTGCCCACAAATTTACCTCTCTCCTTAAAAGAAAAAATGGCGATGCTATGACATCATACATGAGTCATACTCATGGTTACTTTCTGAGTATTCACAGAACTGTGTAGATATAAGATGCACAGACAGGTGTAAGTTTTCTGTTGCAGAGTAATAGAGGGACTTAAACTATGATGTAATTTGTTGGGGCTTGAAAACTAAAAGGATTAGTAATATTTATGGGAATTTGTGACATAGACAAACTTCTGAACTGTGCTACCAGCTAAGTGGTTGCAAAGTTGAGGTTAAGGGAAGGGGTGGATGGCTGTAAAGTACTCTCTGTTATAATGGTATTCGGTTGTTCTTTGTTTCTGTCTGTATAATACCCAGAAACAGTCGTACCTAAATCTGTAGATTTTGTATAAATGCAAAGATTACAGAATCCAAGCCTTCATATCACATTGTATAAACCTTCTTATCAACTATAAGCACATAATACCTTGCTTTAAAAGTGGGTCAAAATATACAAAGATTAAATTTTATGCCAACTTCCCGGTCCTTCAACTCTGAAAATGTTATGCTATTGTTTGGAATGTCACTCTCTCCCATCATTACAACACCCATTTGTGTTTTATAGCTACAACACAGATTCTGGGCATGTTATTATTCATTCACTTGATTTAAATTGATATATATATGCATCTAAACCAGGTCCCAAAGTTGTGAACCAATCAACTTGCTTTATTGTTGAACTGCTTTTGAATATTCAGCACTTTTTGAAATCAAAGTCCATTTGTACTGAAAATGTTTTCATTGGACCGATTAAAGTATAATTTGTATACATCATGAATTTATTACTGTAAGCTGACAATTAAATGTTTAAAATTTGATTATTAAATTTGATGGTGCTATGAGATGGTGTGTTCTGTTGGGTGTGGGACTTCTGTGGCAAAGCTCTTGTTATGTTCTAATGTGTGGAACTTTTGCAGAGGATAATGCTCTCTTTGAATGCAAGAGGTATGAAAGAATTCATTGTTGGGGGAAACATTGGTGCAGGAGTCGTCTTGATGAGAAGTTTGGAGGTGAAAGTACTAAGCTGTGTCGACAATGTTATAAAAATCTCTGTAGTAGTTGGGATGAATGTATGCAGAGAAATATTGAGTCGCAGAAAATATGTCTGATGTTAAACCTGAAGTCATGAGACAGAATATATGTATCAAAGACTGCTGATACTTTTGCCAAGTTTGTTTAAATAGAAGATAAAGTGGGAGGAGAAGGTTCGAGCTCTAAAAATTTGTTTCATACTAGCAATGCATGCTTTCAGTTCAGAGATAAAAATGTACTATTAATGGATGAAAAATAAATGGTTACATTCACAACATTAACTAACTGTTTTTATTCCTTGCCAAAGGCAGAATCCATCAATGCGATGGCATTTGTGTATGTGACACCTGCTTGTAAACGCTCTAACTTTAGGAGGATAACTTGGGTACATTTTATAGTTGGTATGTAAGTTCCCCTTAGGTAGAATTGGTTTGGACTGTTTTTGGTATTGGTCAAATGTCATTTGAGGTCAACGGGTCAAAATCTGAAACATTGTTCACACGCTATGTCAAGAACTGGAAGTTGAAACTTGGTGTGTAGATTGCCGTTGGTGAGTAGACGATCTGTATTGTTTTTCATGTATGTCAAAGGTCATCAACAGTGGAAAAGTGTGAAAATCTTGTCAACATGATATCTTAAGGAAGGTCGCCTGTGCAGTTTTTAGCATACCAGCATGCTGGTGTGAGCTTTTGTTACAGTGCGGCGTCTATCCCTCTATCCGTCAACAATTGGTAAAACCGCTCACACTCACACAGTGTTTGATGGAATTCCATGAAACTTGGACACAAGGACCATTGGGTATAGGGCTATCAGAGATGGTCCGAAATTGGGGTCAAAGGTCACCTGTGGGCCGTAATGGGCCATTTTGTGGAAATACGCAAAATGCTTCTACAGATTCCATGGTACAATGTTGAGGGTTTGTCACGATAGTCCGATGGAAGTTTTACCTTCAGGATGTTCATGAATTTGATAATCAAAGATCAACTAGGGGTCTTTTGTGGCCCGGGCCGTGGCCCTATATTTTCAAATTGCTTCCGTTCGTACAGTGTATGGCCAGTTATAATGAGACTTGGTCACCAACGTTCCTCGGGATGAGGGTTACGAGGGGTGTTCAACATAAAATCTGAGCCTTCACCTTTTTCCAAAGCTCCTTTAATTTGTCTCCCAGTCTCTGCAGTGTTTGTTTACATTTGTGGTTAAGCTCTGCAGAGGCTGTTAGTGGAATTAAAGCAGTATTGGGAGTTGTTATTAACTGTTGAACTGTAAGCATGAGAGCCCTATAGCCAATCAGCACTTGCCGATTCTAAGAAGTCTTTGAGCCTGACGTATTGTAGGCAGCCAGCCAGCCAAAATTTTGGGAAGGAGTGCTTGTGAAGTTATGTCTGCCCAGGTAGAGGGGAGAAAGTTTAATAGGGTAGGTCAGTGGTATTGTTTGAGAGAGTGGGTAAAATTGGATTTAAAGGGGGAAAATAGGAATTATAGCCAGTGGTGTGGCCAGGATTCTGCTAACGGAGGGGGGGGGAGCTCAAAATTGTCTTTGAACCTAAAATGTTTGGCCTGATGGGCCTAAAATTGGTGGAATCTGATAAATGGCCTAAAATTTGGTGGGCCATAAAGTTTTGTGGGCCCTACACTTTAAGCTCGAAAGGTATGAGCTTCTGCACCATTGGTGCTCTAGTTATATTTAGCATGTGGATATACCGTAATTAGTTCAGCAAACCCCATTGTATGTGGTGGATGTTAAAAGTCATTTGGGGTCAGCAGAGGGCAAAATATGAATATATTAAAAGTGCTATATCTCCAGAACATGAAAAGGAGCTCATATTTGCATCGTATGATAGACTTTTGTATTGAATTTGATGTAGGTCATCTAAGGTCACCAGGTGTCAAAACTTGAATACTGTATATATCATATTTCCAGATAGAAAACTGCAGTAGCTGATATGTATGGCTATGTCTTCTCTATAATTAGTACAATAACCAACCATATTGTTTTTTTGTGGAGGATACAGGTCATTTGGGTTCAGCAGAGGTTACACTCCGGAAATTTTAAACATGACATCACAAGATAGGCAAAGATGATGCTGATCGAAGGTCATTTGAAGTCGACAAAAGTCTGGAAACCTTGCAAGCTCTAAAACTCAAATTATTTCATTGCTGAACGTTTTTTCTGTGTCACTAACTGTCACAGGATTGGACCTTTCTCCTTTCAAGTGGCTGGGAGGGTTTTCCACTTATAACTGTTATCTGTCATCAACATGCAGAAGGGTATCACCTTTGCAATGATTCAATTATCTGGAACTATTTTCTTTAGGAAACGTTTGCCTGAATCTCTCTATCAATCAGGTGGTTCCAAATATAAACTTATATAAGGCAAGGAATCACCAAGCCTGCTGACTTTCTGGTGAATGATAATTATTATGAGCTGGTCGTTTGGTGGTGTGAAAATATGTATATCAGTGGGATAAGAAATTTTAGGCATCTGAGGTCTGGTTAAAGTGTATCTTGTTGAAGACCCAATGTAATTGTAACATTGACAGAATTAAGACATAAACAGAAAGTCGCAACATACAAGTTAAAGTTAGAGACTTTGGTATTTGTTTCATGATCAAGGAAGAAATGAGATGTACAAAAGGTGTCCTGGAGGATCCCACTATTTCTAAATTATTATTCACCAAGTAGAATCGAGACAAGTATTAATTTCATCGAAGCTTTACTTTTGGAGTTATCATATTTAGGATTTTTTTCAGACCATGTGATCTTTGATCTCCATAAAAACAATAGATTTCTTATGCTACTTAATGTTGATGTTTATCCAAGCTTTGCATTTGGAGGTATTATATCTATAAGGTTTAAGACTTCAACCGTTGTTGATCTTTGTTGAACCTTAATCTCTACAAAAACAATTTGTTCCTTGTCGAGGGCAAACGAATCTAGGCGGTGGTGATGTGTGTATTTGGCGCCTAGCTTGTAAACACGATATCTCAAGAAGGGAAGCTTGAACCAATCTAATATTTGGTGTGTATGAGTACCACATTGAGTAGAAGTATCCTATTGTTTTGTGGTGAGCTCAAAGGTCAGTTGAGGTCACCAAGGGTCAAATTGTCTAAACCTTGTAAACACGATATCTCAAGAAGTAAACTTTGGATCAATCTCGTATTTCGTGTGAAGATGTACCACATTGAGTTCAAGATCCCTAATCTTTTGGAGGTCAAAGGTCATTTAGGGTCACCAGGGTCAATTGTGAAAACCTTGTAAACACGATATCTCAAGAAGGGAAGGTCAGACCAATTTCATATTTGATGTGTAGAAGAACCTCATTGATTACAAGAAGCCTATTGTTTTGGTGGAAGTCAAAGGTCATTTGGGGTTACCAGGAGTCGAATTCTGAAAACCTTGTTAACAAGATTTCTCAAGTATGAAATCATGGGCGTACCTCATATTTGGTATGTAGGAGTACCGCATTGTGAAAAAGAAGCCTATTTGTTTTGATGGAGGGCAACTTTTATTCGGCCTTCCTGATTCGACCATCCAGAAACTTAAAAAGATCCAAAACACTGCTGCCGTATTGTGAAAAGGAAGGGAAGAAAATGCCGAACCACTCCACTTCTGAAGGAACTTCATTGGCTCCTATCAGCTACAGAATTCAGTATAAACTACTTCTCACCTTTAGTGCTCATCATCTGGAACGGCCTGAGTACCTGTCACAACTTCTCTTGCAGTATATTCCAACTCGCACACTTCGTTCCTCCAACAAACTGTATTTAACTGTTCCTAAACCACGATTGAAGACCTATGGTTACAGAAGCTCGAATACTCTGGGTCTTATCTCTGGAACAAGTTTATCACATTCGAACATGCTATAAACTTTCTACTTTCAAAAGTCTACTTAAGACCCATTTTTTCACTTGTTCTTTTGTAAATTAATTTACTTTCTTTGTAAAGCGCCTTGAGCAGTGACTTTTGTTTACTGATTTGGCGCTATATAAGTCTCATTTATTATTATATTATTATTATTAAAGGTCACCAGGGGTCAAATTGTGAAAACTTTGTAAACATGATATCTCACGAAGGGAAAGTCAGACCAATTTCATATTTGATGTGTACAAGTACCACATAAAGTACAAGAAGCCTTTTGTTTTTGGTGGAGGACAAAGGTCATTTGATGTCACCAGTGATCAAATATTGAAAGCTTGTAAACACGATATCTCAAAAAGGGAAGGTCAGACCATTTCATAGATAATGTGTAGAATTACCACATTGAGTAAAAGAAGCCTATCGTTTTTGATTCCTTGCCCGAACGATCAAGGAATCTATGCGATGGTGATTGCGTGTGTATGCGTGTGTGTGTGTATGTGACGCCCTTGGTTCGTAAACTTGATAACTCAACAATGGCAAGGTGGATTGAAGTCATACTTGGTACATAGATGTGCCATACTGAGTAGAAGAACCATATTGATTTTGATGCCCATCTCATGAATAATAATGAGGTCACAGGGTCAAATGTGAATATATCCAAATGCTAATAACTCCTAAACCGAAAGTCAGAATTTATACATACTTAGTGTTAATGTGTTGGTAGATAGTGGGTACATGGTGATATATGTTCACGTTGATATTATGCATATTTATAAGGGGGCGGGGGCCCACGGGGCTTAAGCTGATATGGGCCATAGTGAGTAGAATAGCCCTTTTGGTGCTCATCTCAAGAATATTAATGAGGTCACAGGGTCAAATGTAAACATTTTCAGAATTGAATCATACTTTGTGTGAAGGTGTTGATAGATAGTGGGTACATGATTATGTATGTTCAATGTGATACTATGCACATTTATTAGGGGGCAGGGCTTGAGTTGATTTTGCTAAAAATTGTAAACTTGGTAAGTTAACATATTTAGTAGGTAGGTCCAGTCAGTGAGAGAACCTTGCTGATCAATTTCATCAACAATGACGAAAGCTTGGGATTATAATTTCAATTGGCAAGGAATCACAATAAGCCCATTGGCCTTCTGGTTGGTGGAGGTCAAGGTCATTTGGTGTCACCAGGAGTCAAATTGTGAAAACTTTGTAAACACGATATCTCAAGAAGGAAAGCTTGGATCAATCTCATGTTTCGTGTGAAATAATACCACAATGAGTTCAAGATCCCTATTGTTTTTGGTGGAGGTCCATTTGGGGTCACTAGAGGTAAAATTGTGAAAACCTTGTTTTATCATGGAGCTATAAACAGGTCTGTTTATAGCTCCATGGTTTTATAAACTACTGTATCTCCCACCCACCAGACTATCACATAACATGTACGCCTCATACGAATAGGAGGCTATTGGCAATTGGAGATGAACTTATGGGCATCCGTAGAATCTAAAACTGAAAACTTGAACATATTTGTGTTGGCTTCAACGTGCAGCTCGGAAGCCTTACCTTGCGTGCAAAAATGTGTACGTTCACTTTGTTCTATTGGACGTTTTCCGTCGTATTTATTTCAGGTTGGATGTAGTTTCGTTTTGACCAGGCAGCGTTTATGAAACTTAACAGTTCATCTAGTTAGATTTTTTGCTATGACCAATGCGAAATAATTGTGTACAACGGCCTTAGTTTGACAGTGAGTTCACCAGCTTTTGTCTGGATTGGCTGTTGATCTCCATTTGTGTAGTCTCTTCCACCAGTTTCAGGCCTTAAAGGTTACGTTCGACTATCGTCATGATTATGATAACAGGAAAACTTGAACAAATCTGGCTAGGCCTGTGAGCAATGTTATGTTGTTTAGGCCAGCAACGGTTGGATAGAATAGGGTTCGTTAACTGTTATCCTGCGGAGTTTTACACACAAAACCTATGCAGTGCGCGTAGTTTTTCTATAAAATGCAGTTTGTAATGCAGTTTCTGCTCTGTTTCAATTTGTATCTGTTTTAACATGTCCCATAAGCTTAGAAAGTATTTCTTTTCAGGAGGTATGTATCTTTATTCAGTTTTCCAGTGATAACATGTACATATAATGAACTAATTAGTTAATTGATCAATCAATTAATCAATCAATCAATTGAAAATGAATGAAAAATGAGTACTAGTGTCGCTCTCTTCTTTCACATGTTTGTCCAGAGTCTCAAGACAGTTCTTACAAGTTTTGTTTAGTGTGGTATTGCTCCCAGCAGGGTCCCAGGCAAAGAGCAACATCACAGGTTTGACAGATGTAGCTAGTCCGCACTCGTTTTGGTGTTAGTTTCATCTACGATCTCTTGCAAAATTCCATCAGTCATGAGGTTCGAAAAATAATCCACTGGCTTCATATCAGGCCGAAAATTGGCTGCAACAACACCACTGTCACCGTTGTACTGGAACGTATGAGCTGGCATTATGTCCGTTTGTAAATCCGGTATAGCGATCCACGGCCTAACTAGTAGGCCTAGGTTAGGCCCACCATCATCACTTGAGTCTGATCCATCGGATGATTCAGACTCACTGAAATCACTCGAAGCTGAATCACCGGAAGCAATATCAGAAATGCTGTCTCCAAAGTTATCAAAATCACTTTCGTCGTCCGAATTCATCTTGAAATACACTCCAAAACGTCCGATAATAATTCTGAAAACTAGTGAAAGTTTCGCTCTTCCAACTGCCTCTTCACTGTTGGTAGTAGTATAGCGAATTTTACCATGCTCCGTATTGCAATCTGCTTGCATTTTCTTCTGGATTCTGTTTGGATTTGGCATATAATTTGCCGATTTCCTATGGATTTATGGTCAAGTTCGGCATTATAGTAGCTTCTAATACCAACTCCTATTCGCTGACGCGATATCTAGTGCCTAGTGTCAACCAATCACAAGCCACGTGGCAATATTTCGGGTGTTTACATGAAAGCCACGATCGTGGCTTTCCGCACGGAACTTGGGGGCCACGATCGTGGCTTTCAGCAGGATAACAGTTAAGACAACAACATGAAGAATACCAGTCAGAATTACCAATACACTTTAGATGGCAAAACATCTCCTTCATTATTTCTTAAGGCAATTTTCCTACTGCCTATCAGTAATAATTTGCAAAGTATAGAACAATTTAAGTAGTTTTGAGACAAGTTTGCTGTTGCTGCTGTTAGAATTTTGGAAGATAAATGCTCTTACAACCTCAGATATTCATTGCGTAAAAGAATGCTTTGATTTAGGCAGTGTAATGGAGTAATAGCATTCTTCTTGGCTCCACCCCATCAAAAAGAGCGCCCTCTTTTAGCCTGTCGGATGGTACGGATTCTAAATTAGTACCATAAGGGCCTGACTCTAAAGTCAGGCCCTTATGATTCTGTGTCATGTTTTACTTTCTTCATCACTTATTTTTGGTGGAAAAAGGTTAAATTTCATACTGCACAGAAACATAATTTTTCAATGTGCAATTACGTGTGCAATTACGTAGCACCATGCTTCTGCCTAAGTGCCTAATCTTCTTTCACAGAAAGTATTGATGTTGTAGATCTGTACTATGGAGACTTGAACAGCAATCATAAGCCTAGTGGCGAGTGAAATTTGGCGAGTAGATTTTTAGTTACGATCGCCAAATAGCGAGTACTTTAAAAAATATTTGTCGAGGAGTGGAAACCTTCAAAACATGATATCTCGTTGTAGAAATCATGAATACTTTTCATACATGGTATATATGGATTTGACATATGGAGTACAAGAATCCTGTTGCTTGTGAGGTCAAATCTCCTTTGAGGTCACCAGAGGTCGAACTCTGAAAATCTTTTACATGATATCTAATGATGGAAATCATGGATACGTCTAATACTTGGTGTGTGGATTCATAACATTGACTTCAAGACCCCTATTGTTTTTGGTGTATAGCCACGTACAGGTGACTGACCTGTGTTTATCATGCCATAGTGTTATTGTATCAAAAGTGGTGGTTCAGGCCATTTATATTGTAACAGCTAGTTCTGGTTATACTTACAACCAGATGTCTAGTGCACTGAAGTCATTGAAACCTCAATGCATTTTGCATTCTGGTTAAAATCTTTGTGTATTACCAAGTAAATGCAGAGTATACTGTTAGAACAGCTTATGGAAGCTGTTGATGCATTCCTTTTTCTTGGGGGGGGGGGTGTTGGTGGGTGGTCATTTAGAAGAGTTGGCCTTGATAACATTACTGTATAATGGTTGTACAGATTGACAAATGAGGGTGAGCAGCAAGGAGGGAGCCTATATAAGAACAGAATCATTTGCAGAATACCGACTGTATGGTATTCTGTGATTATTCTCAATCTGAAATGGTATGGAGGAGCGAGGCTGTCCAAGAAAAAAGACATCAAAGAATTATTCTATTCTCTATCCCTGTATTAGAAAATCTTTTCCTATCAATTTTTTTTGACATCTTGACAGGGAGAGGAGTGTTTTCAACATAGCAATTCAGACAAGGTGATTTCTTACTGGAATATAGAGGAGAATTAATTTCTCTGGAGCAGGCATAGAAAAGAGAACCAGGGAAGATGGCAACACCACCATGTACTTTTATGAGATTGGTGGAACTATAGAATGGTGAGTTAATAAGTTTACTTCCCATTTATAGTTTGTTTGTTTTTAGTTTTCTCAATGACTATTCTCAACATCAACAAGTTAAAACATGTATATTTTTAGTCTTGAAATGTTCACAACATCGGGTTTAAATTTCGCACTATATCACTCACTAATTTGTGAGTAGGACTTCATAATTGCCAGGGGAGAATGAAAGGCTCTAGTCTTTTTCAGGGAGAACTTCCGTGAGAATTTTAGGTGCACTTTTCTACAAATAAAACCCTAGCCTACTTTCCGAAGATTAACAACTCATATCAATGAGTATGCAGTGTCAAAATGCTTTTGGTATGTTGCATGACTGATAGAAGTTATACAATTATGTTTTGCAATGCCCCAAATTGTCGACCTTGAGTGAGTTACTGTTCTAGTTTTGAATATAAAATTTATATTGAAAAATGAAGTGACTTATATTTCCTGTATTATTTCATTTCTCTCTTCAAAGGCATTCCCAATACAGTGGCCAGAGGAGGACGTAGATCATTAAAAGAGCAATACATAAAACAAGGTACCGTACTGCCAAGGGTTTAAGGCAGCATGTTTTTGCCCCTATACTATTGATTCAATAGTAGAAGTAATTTTCTCGAGTGGCAATGCCAGCTTCCTGCTACAGTTTGTTTTTACCAGAAAAAAATTCCAATGTGTGTCTGATCGTGTGTATGTGTGTGTGTGGGAGGGGGGCAGGGGCGGCGATTTGTTTTATATATTTGGGGGGGGTCATTTGCTTGGGTGCAGGATTGTAGCAACTGTCATCCCCAAAATTGTTCGCGCGCTTTGTGATATTTTGTATATATATATATATATATATATATATATATATGTATATGGTTACAGTACTGGTTGCTATAGTCCAATTTTCCTTTTCATCGGCAAACCAAATGTCATTACGGATTCGGTCCATCTAGCTAATTCATTTCTAAAAAAAAGTAAAAATTACTTTCGTTCTGTGACGTTTTTTGGTGATATTTAGTAACAAATTGTGACATGGTTAGACAGGCGCATAGCGAGGAATTTGCCAAGGGAGGGGCGAAGATTGTAGGCAAACTATCTAAGTGTAGTGCCACCATGAGTTGGCGCGAAGCGTAAAAGAAAATTTTGGCCGAAAATGCCTCCCAGATCGCTGGAAATGGCACTTCCCAGGCCTTGTAAGTTGCATCTAAGCATTTTACTAGCAATATCATAAACAAAATATGCTCGAGGGGGGGAGGGATGGTCACCATAGGCGTAAGAGGCGGGGGCTGCAGCCAAAAAGTATTTGTGAAAATTCAGGCAATATGCTGAGAAATTTTGGGGCACCTACTGAAAGAAGAATAATTTTGCAATGTGTTTTTCAATGGTTAAACTTATATTTTTTATCATCAATATTATTGTAACGACTTCCCCAATAATTCTAACCAAAAGGGATGTGTAGTAACACGGGAAATTATTGTATGTTATTGGCATGTGATGTAATAACCGATGAATGCCTATATGATATGCACATTAACATGTTGAACGCGCGAATTTGGTTATATTTTTCGGGCAAGTCGTTACAGGCCCCCAAATCAAATTAGGCTTCTACGCCTATGTCGCCATCGCCGCCAAATATGATTTGGATAAATAATCTCACGCATTATTTTCTATTTATAGCCACAAAAAGAAAAAAATATGCCACCAAATATTGGGGTGGATATGAGATACTATATCCCCCCACCTAAAATATTGGGGGGACATTCCCCCATCCCCCCATGATTGCCACCCATGGGGGGTGCAAAAAGCATCGGAGAATGTACAATTATGCATTTAACTTGTGCATGTACGCTTTTCATTATCTTTGTACAGAAAGACAAAGTCTGAAGTATTTTCTTGGAGAAAGCACTGTTAGGTTTACACTGAGTGTACTCCCTGCCACAGTTTTTTTTTCCAGAAAAAATATTCCAAAAGTGTGTCTCATAGTGTGTGGGTGGGGGTAGAGCATTAGTGGACAATTATGCATTCAACTTGAGCCAGGCACGTAGCCAGGAATTGGCCAAGGGAGGGGCAAAAATATAGGCAAACTATCAGAGCCATAGATACGGCATTGCAAACTATCTAAGTGTAGCGCCACCTATTATGGCGCGAAGCGTACAAGAAAAAGTTTGGCTGAAAATGCCTTCCAGATCACTTGAAATGGCACTTCCCAGGCCTTGTAAGTTGCATCTTAGCATTTTCTGTTTTGAAATGACCAGCGATATCATAAAAACATTAAAATTAAAATTAAAAAATATGCTCAAGGGGGCATGCTTGAGTATGCTTACTGGTACATATTTTGTTGCACAAAAACGTCCAAAAGTGTGTTTGATCTGAATATTTTCTAGACTGGCAATACCACAGGTATTGTTGTATTTTGCTCCCTTTTTTCCTGTTTTAAAAAGGGTACATTCTTTTTCACTTTTGTTATTATGGTTAATATTTGTTATCATTTGTTATTATTTGCTTTTATCAGTTATTATGGTTTCATTGAACATTAAAATATATTTAACATGTGTGCAAAGTATTAACCACTTCTTTAATCCTTTGTTGTCATCTTTCTATCTCTGCAATATGTTGAGCTGCTAAGCTAATGCTAATTCATGCTGCACTTTGCAACACTATAAAAGTGTTTAATATAACAAAAGTTACTGTTATTATTTCTTTGAGGCTTTTCTGAGTCTTAACAATTGTCACATTAGAGTTGATATGCCATGGTATTTTACTATGGTGATAGTAAGTTGGGCCATCTTTTGTGTGAGTAAACAGGCCTTTGTATACTCAAACTTTCAATCCAAGGAACTATTCAGATCTAGTACAGTGATGATGGCTATGTACTGTAGTAGGAATGTGCCAGTATTATAGTGACAGGTGTATGGGGTATAGATGAGAATGCTATAGAATTGATCAATGTCCAGGTGATCTTACTATCTGTGCTAATAGAAGCCAAGTATTTTCTGCACAATGGATTAGCCAATTCATGTAGGCTAGTTTGGAGCAAACACCTCACTCTTAGCTGAAACATCTTGCTGTAATGAGTCATATGAATTTATGTGTCTCTCTTGGTAAGGCGCTAGATTAATTTCCCGTTTCAACACGATTATATCAATGCATATTCGCACCGCTTTGAATTGTATGCTGCGTCCCAGAAGTGGAACAAAACTACCGAGTGGGCCACTAACTTAGCCTCAGGGAGCGTTGTTGTAAGGTGATGTACTTTTTGAATATTCAGCCCTTCCATTTTGTGAACCTATACCTCTGAAACTTAGAAAGAATGATGAAGCCAAAAGAATTTAATATTTTGAAGTGAGAGTCTGTTATTTTCTATGACTTGTCCATACATAGTTCTATGGATCAATCAACCCAAATCGGTCTCAAACACAGTCTTGATGAACATTTTGTGTAACTACATTTTTAGTTTACTCTTGCACATGTTTACCTTCTCCACCTAAATTGCCCAATCAGACCACGTGATTAACTCGACACAAATGTCTATAGGAAATCTGTACACATGGAATATGTATGTATTTTAGATCCTCATGCAAGCAGGAATTCGCAAAGAAGCCTAATTGGCTTATCAAAGCTGCAAGCTGACCGAAGTCAGTCTCTTAGATTCATATTTAACGTCCATGATTATGAATTGTTAATTGTCAACAACTCTGTAACTGGAAGACATACATTAATCTTGGAGTGACTCGAACTCGGGACCTTATGATTGAAAGGCACAAGCATTAACCACTGAGCTAACAGTCCTGAACACTGTTGGATCTGCCATCATTACATCAAAAGTGTGGCGATTTTAATAGATTTAGAAGTGACACAGAAACAACTAAACTAACATTTCTCTGAGGGAATCAACTACCGAACTTGCGTATATTTTAACGTTACTAGTCTAAGTGTGACAAAAACATGTGGCTTGGAAGCACACAACTAACACCCCCACTTGCTCTCATACTAATAAACATCATGGTATGAAATATAATTTACAGCAAAATGCATATAGTTACTTCTTGTGTTCAGAGTGTTCAATGTTAAATACATCAGTTACCAAACAGGAATCGCTTGAACTTGTTGATCTTTGATTTTGTTGCTGGTTTTGTAAAATTATCTGCAACCATGTCTTCTGTTGGGCAATAACCTTACCCTCATTGACCATTGTACGAATAAAATGGTACTTAACATCAATGTGTTTTGATCTCTGTCGGCATGGGCGGCTATCATGGGGGGACGGGGGACATTTCCCCCCCAATATTTTAGGTGGGGGGAATATAGTATCTAATACCCCTCAATATTTGGTGGCATAGTTTTTTTTTTGTGGCTATCAATACAAACTATAATCACTGGCGGATCCAAGAGGGGGCCAAGGGGGGCCATGGCCAAAGGTGGGCCAAAGGCCATGGGGGGCCAAAGGTGAGCCAAAAAGTGTTTCCGAACATCCGCTAAATGCAAAAGTTGAGGGGGCAAATGCATGATAAGCCCCCCTCCCCGATATTTACCAAGGCTCCGAAACGTGCATCTGCCCATTTTTCAATGCATACTTGTCGATCTGTCCGATGCACACGTATACTAGGCTATATAGGTGTAATAATTTTAGTAAATGCTGGGGGACCCTCGGCCCGTCCCCTGGCTATAGACCACATTTTCACCCCAACCGCGTCTTCACACCCCGTGAAAAGTGGAAGCAGTGAGTGTGAGTATACCGGTAAGCGCAACACAACTTCGTCTTAGGACAATGACTTGCCTCATTTCAGCCAGTTCTCCAACATCCACTTACTCAGTGGCGGAGTGTCCATACGATCAGGGGGCGGATGCAACCCCCCCCCACCCCGACGGACTCAAAGGGACTGCTGGCGCCCTTTTCAGCTTTTCACTACTTTTTACTTATTCGCGATTATTGACTATTTTATTGCGCTCTCATCTACCTATTGACATTTGTCATATTCTGTTGGTGTAATTTTCCGACAAAATGGCAATGACACCTATTTATTCTCCGTTTATCTGCAAATTAGCAAGGTCCGGAATAGGTCATTTCCTGCAATCTATAGAGTATCTTTACTCAAAAATTCTTTGTACGCTCCGCGCCAACCTGTGGTGGCGCTCCGCTTAGATAGTGTCGAAAGGGCCCCCCCCCAATAATTTTTCCGTTCCGCCGCACCTGGACTAGTCTAAACCTTTTCGTTTTCTGGTTTAAAATTAAATGCAGAGCTCCCAACTGACCCGCAATTCGCGGGAATTAGACCCGCATTCTAACACCCAAACCCGCTGACCCGCACAAGCGACCGAAAAAAACGCATTGTAATTGTCAAGTATACATAAAAAATTGCATCAAATTTTGACTTAGCAACCATCATTTCTTTAGCATTTAGCATAACAGAGTATAAAACCTCCTTTACAGCATCATTTGAACCTCAAATTAGCCTATATTTCTTTTCATTGGGGCGAGCAGCGAATATTTTCATGCCACGGGAAAGAATGAATTATCACCTACTATTCAATTTATTGATGTTACACACAAAAAAAATGCATATTTCTCAGAAAATTTTGGGTGACAAAAGCCTTTCTAAGTGCCACCAATTTACATGTAGGCATCACCAGGATTCCAAAAAAATTCAATATTCCCCTTATACCCTTCCCCCAGGACGGCAATTCGTGGCATGGACCAGCATTTGCCTTCTCAAGAGTTGGGAGCTATGTAAATGTATGAGCATGAGGATTTACAGTGTAACACCATTTTGCAGTTACAGGCTGGTTGTAAGAAATTTATAACCTATGAGAAATAAAATTTCTTCAGAAAGATGATCCCAACTTTGTTTTATAAATATTTTAGAAAATTACACCTGGGAAACATATTTTTTAGAAGTAAATTCACATCACCATTGTACACTTTTGTTGCACCAAATTGCATCTGAGGGCATTCAGCAATAGAAAATTAATAGCACCCCTCCCCTTAGACCCCTCCCCCATATCACTCTAATGCCACTTTGGCCCCTCCCAAACAAAGGCCCTGGATCCGCTCGTGACTATAATGCGAGAGATTATTTATCCAAATCATATTTGGCGCTGGCTAAAACTTCATCCAACACATACTGCATGAGGTAAATGACAATTCGTGGTCGTTTCTGTGATCATATAGCAAGATGTCACTCATGATTGTTATCATAATGTCTGTACATCTCTTGTGTATATGTGATATGATCCACGTCCATATGGGTTCACTGGGTTTCCATTTGGCCTGTTTCCTGCAAGATTTCTAACCGCAGGCGTGTAGCCAAGGGAGAGGGGCGACCGCCTCCCCCCCCCACCCCCGAGCATATTGTTGGTATTTTTTTAGGATATCGCTAGTAATTTCAAAATAGAAAATGCTTAGATGCAACTTACAAGGCTTGGGAAATGCCATTTCCAGTGATCTGGGAGGCATTTTCGGCCAAAATTTCCTTTTACGCTTCGCGCCAACTCATAGTGGCGCTACGCTTATATAGTTTGCCTACAAGCTTTGCTCCTCTGGCAAATTCCTCACTACATATCTTGAAGCGCGCGAACAAATTGGGGGATGAAAGTTGCTACGCGCCTGCACCCAAGCAAATGTCCCCCCCCCCCAATATTTGAAATAAATTGCCACCCCTGTTTGTTGGTGTACAGGATCTTTACTTAATGAAATAGCTTCCTGGTTATCTTCAAGAATATTAGTACAGTAGTAAATTTTCTTGTCCATATACCATTCAACAACTGAGTTAAATACAAACTTTCTTGTGTTGTAGCTGCCTATGCCATGTATTGAGCCTCACAAGTGGATAATGCAATGTAATGTGGGTTGCTTCTTAGATTTCCATGAAACAAGTGGACCATCCCCAGTCAAACTAAAACAATAACCAGTTGCACTTACAGTAAATTAAGTACCGAAGTACCAAAACCCCAGACCTGGCTTTATATCTGGTTTAATCTGGCCAAATGAAGCCTATATATGGCCACATAAAGCCAGAAAATAACTGGATATAGAGTCAATCCAAATATATGCAGATAAAGTTTTATCTGGCCATATAAAGCCAGATATAACTGGATATAGAGTCATGAACTATGATTTGGCTACTTGTTCTATCTGAGTTGCTTAGCTGGAAAAAAGATGACTCAGAGGGTAAGTGAGATGCCTGCTGGTGGACAAAGGAGATACGTGTATTGCTACTCTGATAGTGAGATAGGAAAGGAGTGTCCACCTGGTAGGAGCAGAGAGCAGAAGGAAGTTTAATAGAAAGGGTTGGTATATTAAGAAAGGTGATGGAGATTCATATAAAATAACCTATTGATATTAGGACATTGGCAAAGGATTCTAAAGTGAACTGAACAATAAGAAGGAAGAATTTTTTTGGAACGGATGGAAACAAGGAACATATTTTGGGACTGAACTTAGATATACTGAATGGAACATATCGCCCTCCTGGACTTATTTCTTAAAGCAAATATATTAAATAAAAGACTAGCACAACGAAATTTAGTATCAACATCTACAGGACAACAGAAGAATAAAGAACTCAACCTTCAAGTATTATTTTTAAGTGAACTAGTCGGTGCGATGCCAGTTTAATTTTAAGTAAGTTATATGATTTACCTGGGCCCAAAATTTGAATGTACATGTATTAAATATCAGTTTGCAAATGTTTTGGTAAGGTATAGTAGAAATGTGTAGTGTGCATGCACATTACATATTTCTACTAATTCCAATGCAGCTGCATAGAACTCAACTAGTTGAGTTCTGTGTTTATATTTCGTGTGTGTCTTGCTCTCTGTATGGGTCTATCTACCAGAATAGAGATAAACTGATCAAGCTAGAAAATTATTCTCAATGCAGCTAGTCCAGTTTTGGCCACTTATTTCCTATTTGATCGACATAACCCGCTTTCATACAGTTATTCCAGATATTAAGATTTATCTGACCATATAAAGCTAGATATAACTGGATTATCAGATTTTTTATATATCAACTAGATAAAGTTGTATCTGGCTCAGATATGGATGGCAAAAAATTTAGCCAGATAAAATTTTATATGGGCCATATAAAAGTTTATTTGGATTTTCTTTATATCTTTGAGTTTCATACCTTTAATTACATCTTGTAATTTAAGAATATCTTCAAAATTACAGTGTCCTAAAATTTCATGCCATGTATGAACATCATATACAGCGTTAACTCTGTCACCTACTATTTCTTTGTCCACAATGTTCTGGTAGTACAATCACCTTGTTCTTTAATGTTGAACGTAGTACCATCTTTGTGGGTATCCTTGTTTCAAGGTCACTGTGGCTCCATTGTTGGTAGCAGCTTTGACATGTCTACTGCAGTAAACATGTCCTGTGGGTAGGAAGGGATATGTGCCGCTTCCAGCATAGATTCTTCTTTCTTGCCTTCTGTACTAAGCAAGGTAACTTGGGCGTTTCCACGTTTTAGCGATACATTATTTTCTCTTGTCCCATCAGCTAACTCCATATAGTGGTTTTCTGGGTGGAATGTGTTGTCAAAAGAAACAAATTTTGATAAATCAGTGATTATATGTGATGTAGCTCCACAATCTACCATTAAGGTTCCTGGCCCTCCTCTTTGACGTATGTTGCTTGTATTGTTGCCAGCCTTGAATGAGAATGTGTGATCTTCTTCTCTAGTTTTGGTCTGTTCCGCTGTTTGCTTTGCCTTGTCCTTGCAATTATGTCTTCTGCAAGTTTTATCACTGTGTGTGGAACTGTTATGGTAATTACACCATCTTGGCAATTTGGTTTGAGACTTGTTACTTGTTTGAAGCTTATAAGGGCACATCTTGCAATATGTCCCTCATTTCCACACTCATAACATGTAAGTCTCCTTTTAATTTCTTCCATTTCCAGTGAGTACTGCACCTGTTCTTCCTGCCTTCATGACGTTGTCAGATTTGTCATGAGACTCGACTCGGAATTTTTCAGTCTCCCCATAACATCTCAATTTGCTTTTGAATTTGTTAAAAGTAATCTCATCACTGCTCTTATATGTGAATAGCAAAGGGTTTGAAAGAGTCTGGCAATCCTTTTTAGAATCATTGCTATCTGGCAATAATAAACCCATCACTTTAGGGTCTCTTTTGCATTACGTAGGGCTGTAATGGCTATTCCTGCCCTAATTATGTAATCAGTAATGCTCTCGTTTGGTCTTTTCTTGAGAGATGTAAGCTCAGTATACAGCGTAATTATACGGGGCTTTCCCTGGTTGGAGTAATGATCTCTCATTACCAACGACAGGCTTTTATCATCTAAAAAACTGTATAAGTTCAGCATAGCATTCTTCGTTCTTACCTCCGGCATCATAAACGTTAGGCTGTTCACTGGCAGCCTCACCTTCTGGCGGTACATCTAGACCTAGTATGGTATCTTTTAGTTTCAACATACGTAGATGTCCGAGAAATTTCGTTTCCGGTATTCGTATTCATTTTCGTCCCCGCATCGAAGCAAAGTAAGTTCAATGATGATTTCCATAGTCTGTAAGATTAACCCGAACGTTCCAAACCAGTTTTGAGTGGTACCTTGCATATTTAATCTGGGTCAATGCTACGTTAATGGGCATTTCGGCCATATTTGGGGGCGTCTGGCGGGCCCTTGACAGGAGAAAATTTGTCTGGCATGGGCCATTCAGTACTTTGTGGAATTCATGCATTAAGTTGACATTGGTTTCAAGTGGTACCTCGTTCGTTTGATCAAATGCATTTTTATAGGGGCCCTTTTGGGGCGTCTGGCCGGCCCTTTGCAGCAGAAAATTTGTCTGGCATGGGCCATTCAGTACTATGTGGCATTCATACATTAAGTTGACATTGGTTTCTAGTGGTACCTCATTCGTTTGATCAAATGCATTTTTGGGCCCCCTTTAACCGGCCCCAGGGGCCACATGCAGCAGAGGGACCCCGGCAGACATCCACTTTTGGATATACTGGGTTTTTCCCCAAATGTTCCAATACTCAGATATTGGTACCTCGTTCGTTTGATCAAAGTGCACTGGGCTGCCAGGCTACAAGGGCTTATAGGCTAGGACTACCCTAACTTCAGTGCTAGTATTCGCAATCGCCCAGGCCAAGTTGTTATACATCGCCAAGCCTCAATACAACTGTGCATGCCTCATGCTGTTATACTCATAGAGTCATAGGTCAAGTTCAAAGTTGTAGGCTAGACGTTCCTTTCCAGAGTTCCTCCCTCCATGGGATGTTTATTCCCAAACTCACTTCAAATGAGGATTAGGCTATAAACAAAATCTGCAATTTGACCTAAGTGGCACATTTTGACTTTTCAGTTGTTCCAGGAATATCTACAGCAGCCTAGGCTAGGTCTATAAATTTATGATATCTGTATCATAGTAAATCCAGGTTAAAACATTAAAATGAAGCTGCATAGAATAGAATAGTAGCTTCCATAATGGATCAAAGAAAATTTATTAGGCCCTAGGATAGGCCTAGGCATAACTTTATAATCATCACCAGTGAAAAAAATAGCAAACCAAACATAGCTTAGAGCTATAGCTATAACCCCAAACAGTAAAATCATTATTGAAATGGTTGCTTACTCTCACTTGCTTCTTATAAATAATAAGAGGAAAGTATTGAAATCAAATTAAAAAATACCAATTTATTTTCACCAGGCTCGTACCTCTTCGCAATGCAGCACTTCTGCATAACTGGCTAGCAACTATTAGCCGGGATTCCTTTGAACCAATTGCTCATCATGTGATCTGCAGTGAGCATTTTCTGAAGGAGGACTATGTGAGAGGTACTATGTTAATTATAGCTTCTAAGCCACTTTGATTTTGTAACATTCCACAATTTCTCTTCAAGCTGGTAGCTTCTTTCTCCTTCAGTAGTATAGTATTAATAAAAATTGTTCATTTATTTATGCCCAGGAGAATAATATTCCTTCTTATATCAATTACATGCAAAGATAGGTGTATGGTGGGGGGGGGATGAATATGATGTATCCCCCCAACATTTCACAAGGGGGGGTAGCCCCTTCATTCTAATTTTTAATAACTTTATTCACTGCATGTTTGCATTGAACCATTTATCCATTTATTCATGTGATCATGGGGGCAGATCAGATGGGCAGTCAAGGGGCATCCGGCGCCCCCATGAAAATATTTTCCTGTGGAATTTAGACAACCTATACAGGTGTTTCATGTTCATGCTCACCCTGCAGATATTTTCACCCCTGAGGAATGTTCCTCCAATACCTGATCTAGCTATGGGTTTAATGGGAGAGGGCACTGAGGATATAGGGGACACGACCACAGGTTATCTTTCGAAAATGCCATTTCAATAAATCTCTGCATGCATGTGGTAAAACGGGTTTATCACTTCTAATTGATTGGATTGACATTATAACCCATTTGTACATGCATTTCACACAACATTGTAGATTGATTATTAAAACAACGTCGTCAATTCAGGAGTGTTTTGGCCAGGGAGCAAAATCTTTAAATTGCTTAATTCCGTAAGTACACACTCACAACTAGGTCAATCAATGGAAACATTCTTTCTTTTCGAAAAACCAAATGTCTTCCACTCCTACAGATCATTGCATTTGTTTGAAAATATATATATCATAATGGCAAGTAATACTTTGAGGGGGGAGTGGAGAGGCCTAACTGGCTAGAACTCTGATGTATGGACACTAGTAGTATAAACACACATTCTCTTCTGTGAAAAAATGTTCTTTGTGCGGGAAGCAGGTCAACTTAACTTGAGACATCCGGGTAACATATGGGTTTTCTCTTGTGACCAATGCAGTAAGTACAAGGCACCTCTCAGTATGTGAAATTTTTGTGTTAATGTCATGGTTTTACTTTTCTCTTTTTTAATTGACAAGAAGCCATCCATCGTGGCTATAACATATATGTAAGCGCAAACATTTAGAAATAATTAAAATCTATTGAATTCATCATTTCATACTCATGGTTGCATGGGCAATGACTTTGTGTAATACCCTGTAATACCCAGGACACCTAGAAGCAGGAGTCACGACAAAGCAAACAAATGAGAAATTATATCTGAGCATTGTGAATGACTTGTGAATGTGAATGTACATATGTCTCTCCTGTTTCGATTACATTTCAGGAATATCCAGTCCCGTATGGCTGTGTATGATGGAAATCCCATTACCCACGTGATAACAAAACTGTTTGTTTTACTGGACTGGACCTTATACCAAATATTCCAGACAGCAACATTTGTGCCTGTGGGGTAAACAGGGTTTTTTGTCCTACTAAACAGCAATTGGAGGGAGGCAGTGGGGGTATGCCTTCATTTTATATTGATATCACACACAGTTGTTTCTTGGGACTTGTACATTCTATAACTAACCTATCAATTTAATGAAAAGAATTTTGTCGAAAGAATAGACCAAGGGAAAATGTTTGTAATATATAGCATGAAAAGTCAACTAGATTTGGTTAAACACAGGTCATTGCAATAGTGTGATGAGTATCTTATTTACTAAGTTGACATAATAAGCAACTGGTAGCATGTACAGTAGTGCAGGCGTGGCGGAACGGGAAAATTATTGGGGGGGCTAATATGTGGAGACTATCTAAGCGGAGCGCCACCATCGGTTGGCGCGGAGCGTACAAGAAATTTTGGGTTTTTCAAACCCCCCAGATGGCCGGAAACGGCACTTCCCGAGTGTTTTATGCTGCGAATACCTAGCCCTAAAACATGGGTCTCAAGCCTGCAATTTCTCAGATTGCACGTAAAAATCTGTAAAAACATTGTAACTTGTATATTCGATGGTGTTTTAAGAGAGTAGCTATATTACTCGACGTGTACTCGCAAAGACGTTTTTGAGTGTAGTAAATTAACTACTTGCAATTAAATGCAACAATTACAAGGGCGTTGGAAGCTATTTTTGATTGGTACGGCGGTTCAGAGTGTGGCCAACTATCATAATAATCGGGGGGACGTTTGGTAGGTCAAACAACGCTACGCGCCACCATGGTTGGCGCGTAGCGTAATGGAGAAAATTTTGAAAATATGCCTCCCAGATTGCAGGAAATGGCACTTGCCATGCTTGAAAACAAGACACCTGCCATGCCAGAGTGGTCACATTTAGCCTACTTGCCGTCATCATTATTGAAAATTATTGAAACATATACCTCCGAGAATTTTTTTTTTCCATTATTTAGTCCTACTTTTTTTTCTTTGGCGTAGTGAATATTGGTCCGACGCCCCTGAATGAAATAAATGTCATAAGAAAAAACAGAAAGCATTTCTTAATGTCAACAAATGGGTAATTCCAAAACCATGTGCAGTTGCCAACAAATTTCTATCACCTAGCACTGTCATCATGTCATGAATGCATGTACCCTATACAGTACTGGTGAAATGCTAATATTGTGTTTTTGTTCGTTTAATAATTGATTGCGTTTAAACATAAAGCCATGTTCCACGCCTTGCGTGTACTCGTAGTGTAAACGCAAATGTTGATGAGTGTAGCGTTTAGCTTATTACCCTCTTATTTAAAACACTAATATTCGATGAGGCATGATACAGACAATCAATTATCATATTTAATTATTACACCTATATAGTATACGTGTGCATCGGACAGATCGACAAGTATGCATTAAAAAATGGGCACATGCACGTTTCGGAGCCTTGGTAAATATTGGG
Source organism: Apostichopus japonicus (assembly GCF_037975245.1). Taxonomy (NCBI): domain Eukaryota; kingdom Metazoa; phylum Echinodermata; class Holothuroidea; order Aspidochirotida; family Stichopodidae; genus Apostichopus; species Apostichopus japonicus. Next base: position 6,746,614 of record NC_092581.1, read on the forward strand.
GGGGCTTATCATGCATTTGCCCCCTCAACTTTTTCATTGGGGGGGGTGAGCCCCCCAAGCCCCCCCCCCCCGGTTCCGCCGCCACTGCAGTAGTGTCACTTACCTACAGTGGCTCCATGTACAATTTGACTGATGAAGAATGCTGGCTGCTTGGTATCACACTCACTTGAAATGATACCATATGCTAAATACATTGCAAAGAAATGTGCATCTTAAACAGTATTAGCTTATGACTCACACCACCCAAAGAAGACAAAGATAAAAAGCACCTGGGTGAGAGATTTTGAGAACTATTCACTATTCAGGTTAGTTTCCTATTAGGGTAGAGTAAAGGGAACTGAGAATTGCAAGAGCATCATCACTGCATGACAGCCTTTGACAGGCAAGCATCAAACCATAATTGGAATTGAACTTCAACCTCTTTAGTACGAGCAGTCATTCATCCTATTGCCCAACCAATGCTACTACCATTGTGTATCTGGTATGCAATGTGAATTTCTTATGAGTTTGATATCACTAATTCCTTGAGAGTTATGCTCGAAGGCTACTTAATATATGCAGTTAACAATTTACAGTACCTAGTTATGTCTCCTTTCAATCTTTCAGTCACAATTCAAGTATGAACATTATCCGAATTGTATGCCACCTGTTGAAGACTTCACTTGTACCTGTACATGAGACATGTAAGTAGTTTTGAATTGTCAATGAGTTCTTAGTTCATGCATCATTTATTTTTATTTTTGTGTGTTTGTTCCTTTTCTATTGAAAAGGGGTGTGGGTGTTGCACATTCAGTAACCTTGTGCATGGCAGAGTCTTACTTAACCAACAGCATCTATAGTGCAAACCTCAGGGTGTTGGCTGTTTTTACAGTGAAACTGGACAAAACACTGTGTGCAGGCTTGGATTATGTAAGAAAACATCAAAATGGAAAAGGAAAGTTGTAGGAATTTGATCTATACCGTCATTCTTACACTCATGACAATTGCTAGTCGCAAAAAAACAGCGTTATTGAAATTTGCCATATTGAGGCAACAGCCTTCTACTCTCTTAAATTTATAGACTGAAATTTCAGTCTAATAGACTGAAATTTCAGTCTAAGAGCGGACGAACTGAGGGACCAGTTCCTTCAGACTGAAATTCAGTCTAAGGAAGGACTGAAAATTTTCAGTCTGTAAAACGACTGATTTTTAGTCTAGCTAGACTTAATGATTTCAGTGTAACAGGACTGGAATTTACCCTTTCTTAGACTGAAATTAAGCCAAATTAGATTAGAATCCAGCCTATAAGGTTTAAATTATTTTATTCAATTAGACTTTAAAAAAAAAAGTGGCTAGACAGAATATCGTCATTTTATACTTTTAATTCAGGGATTAATAGTCTAATATGCCAGTCAAAAAACTGCCCAAAGGCACTAAATTGGGACGATTACAGTCGCCCTCCAGGCAGGTTAAAGGAAATTTCCCCGTAAAATTGTAAAAATTCCTAAATGGAGTATAATTTTAGAAACAACTGGTTAAAAAAGCCGGTTGATAGTTACATATTTTTAACTCAGATTTTGCTTTACAATATACAATAAAACAATAATTCATGGGAATATTCCACGAACTATGGAAATAAGAAAACAAAAAACCTGTTAAAAGTTTAAAAACTGTATTAAAACTGTCTTTATTTATTTTCTTGGATACATTTAAGAAATATAAACAAAAAATAGTACAAAAGCTAAATTTGTTTGCTTGGGTTTTATTTATGAAATCTTAGGTCTAAATAATGGTTATTTACCTAAACTACAAAAATAAATTAAATGTAAAGTTTTAGTTATGAAATATTCCAAAAATTAAAGTTGCAATTCCGGTGCCGACGATTTGACATGCAAACTCTATAAATGTGGTCAAGTTTACCAGAAATTTCTAATTTGACCATACCTAATTTATTTTGTGTCCTAAAAATTTAAGGATTGAAACATTTATTTTTATAGTTTTATTTAGTTTTAATTTAGTTTTTATTTAGATTCATACCTTTAAGTGAAACCCATGTGCAGCAGTTGCTGCAAATATAATAATAACCAGAACCAATTATGACAGGGCAAGTTCGTTTATCATACAGATATCGATATAAAGAATATTAAAATGTAAAACTAAAATTGTACTTCAAGAAAAAATAATGGCAAAGGCCACTTGGAAAGTGACCAACAATGAACGGATGCTGGCATAGGCCACTTGGAAAGTGACCGACAATGGACGGATACTGGCAAAGGCCATTTGGAAAGTGACCGACAATGGACGGATACTGGCATAGGCCAATTGGAAAGTGACCGACACTGGACGAATACTGGAAAAGGCCACTTGGAAAGTGACCGACAATGAACGGATTACAATTGACGGATAACAGATTACACTCAACTTATGTACAGAGAAGGCAAGTTCCTAAATAAAAAATAATGTATATTAACAACTGGAATATTTTTATATAGTATCCTAAAAATCTAAGGCTTGAAACATTAATTGTTATGTTTTAATTTAAATTCATACTTTTAAGTGAAACCCATGTGCAGCAGTTGTAGCAAATATAATAATAACCCGAGCCAATTATGACAGGGCAAGTTCTTTATTATACAGATATTGGTATAACGAAATTTAAAATATTAAACTAAATTGTACTTAAAGAAAAAATAATGGCAAAGGCCACTTGGAAAGTGACCAACAATGAACAGATGCTGGCATAGGCGACTTGGAAAGTGACCGACATTGGACGGATACTGGCAAAGGCCACTTGGAAAGTGACCGACAATGGACAAATACTGGAAAAGGCCATTTGGCCAAGCCCTTCTTCCAAGCTCCAGCCTCTTGTCACCCCAACATTTTTTATACTCCCAACCTCTCCACCTACCCTTCAGGGTTTTCATTTCTGCTGCTTATTCCCAACCCCATCTCTTACCAGCCCACACCATTCTGACACTCGTTTCTCATAATTGAACCATTTTTGGAAACTGACTGACCCGACAATGGATGGATTACAATTCAGAATTGTACCAAACTAAGTTATAATACCGATAGTACTGGTGTTTAAATAAACAAAACAATTGTTTACATGACACAACATCAAAATGAAAATACAGCAAACAAATAAACACTTGCAACACCACTCTAAATAGCTACTTAGGAGAAATTAATTTAATGTTAGATGCCAAGCTACGCAATGGTGCCTTTACTGACGTAGCAGGAATCACTCCATATAAAAAGGCAGCTAAGAATTCACAGAATTGATGAAGTGCCAAAGCATAATGCACATTAAATGTGTAATGTGCTTTAAATAATCTATCCACTTGTTACTTGTTCCTGCAGGAATTGGAATTCTATCCGCCAAAAATAAAGAACTGTGACGGATTTTGGGCAGGTCCGAGTGAAAGTATGTACAGTTGTACATACTTTCCATCTATTCCGGCAGCGGTAGCATCAATGCTGGTGTCAAGCTAGAAAGAAATGACAAAAAAATATGTATATTTTACTCCATACTATTAAATTAACATCTGAACATTAGGCAAACTGCCAATCTAAATATTCCATGAGACTTCCAGTTTATTCATACGAGAATACAATTTTACATAAACTAAACTTCTTACATGATCTCCCTAGAATGTCACTAAAACTTCACAAACCTTTGACAGACAACTTTACAAAATTTGGTTATTACAAACCCTGGACAGACTGGCAGAGTGTACCTTCAGTATCAATAATTGTACATCTCAGACACCTGAAGGGTTCATAAGTCAACCGTTTTTCCATCTCTATCTTTGTTATTCCTTACTAAAAATGGCATATATATTGGTTGGCTTTACATTTAAAAATATTATGTCACTTTACTACAATTGTGACCACAATGGGCATTCTCCCCCAAACACGCCTATTAAATTCCCTTTTTGCCGGTTTTCCGCCTTGCTCCACATTCTGGTCAGTATCGCTGCCAATCAGACAGTGCTGAATAAATTATTCCTGCTTTACATTGCCATAATAAGTGTTTTTTCCTACTCTATACAAGTCACTTCCATTGAGCCATGATGATCAAGGGCGTAGGAACCGGGGGGGCTGGGGGGCGCCAGCCCCCCCAGTGAAAAATGTGGGGGGGGGGCGGAAGTATCATTCCGCCCCCCCCCCCCCCCCCCCCCCCCCGCTTCGCAAGTCAGAAAACCCCTTTTTCATTTCCAAATGAGAAAAAAATCTCATTTGGAGCACCAAATTGCATCTAAGGCCAGTTGAAAATGCAAAATTATATACAAAATGGAGTGGGTGGGTTGAAGTGTGCTATATTGCACCAAATTGCATCTGAGGCCACCTGGAAATGCAAAAAAATTCCAAAGGGGAGGGGGACACCCCCTCCCCTTAGACCCCTCCCCCAGGCCGGCCATCAGTCTTCAGCCCCCCCACTCAAAAGTACCTTCCTATGCCACTGATGATGATTATAGAGCCAGTGCCTATACCATTCAGTAGCCAATGGAAAAGAGCCATAAGACCCAGTTGGATATGATGCTAACCTTAATATACACCAGACAAACTTTTTTCCACATAACAAGCCAATTTTTGTTTAGCCAAGCAAATTTTGTAAAACCAAAACTTTTCCACTAAACGCAGGGGTGTTTATATAGCATTGAGCAAGGGAGCAAGGGAATAAACAGTATATTGTCATAAAATACTCACAGGTTTGTTCTGAAGGAAGTACAACAGTGCCCCTGCTCTGCTAGTGGACTGCTGCTTCTGCTTTAACATAGTCACTGATCTGTGCAGTATATATATAAATGTATATAAAGCACACACATCCTCTGAAAAGAAAATTGAGTTTGAAGTTTTAAACATAACATCCAAGGCATAGTATGTGGCTAATTAAATGCAATAAATCATAGAACAAGTAAATGTGAACAAATGGCACATTCCATAAATAACCTTTTTGAATATAATCCAGATAAGTTATACATCTAAATAAATAATTCTGTATTTTCACAAACTATAAAGTTATTGATATTTTGATTTTTTAAAGTTATGGTTCATTGAATTTTGGATGACAATCTGCTCAAATTAAATTGTGTCATATTTCTAATCGTAAACAGGAAAATTTTTTTATAGTACTTTAAGTGCTTGATTTCAAAGAATATTCACAGAAAATTTAACTATGATGTTTATTATTGCCTATATGGTAATAAGAAAAAATAAGAACAATTAAGTTTTCGGTCTTAATTTTAAACCTTTATCTATCAAGCGGCCACAATTTGCCCAAATTGAGAAAAAGAATAAAATTTAGAACTTTCCAGCCTCTTACCAAGGGGTAATGCCCAAAACGTTATTGATTGGTTAGCTAGAAAAAGGCATACAAAGAAAACTTTGAAATATGATAGCTATACTAATTTAACTTACTACTATCAGTTTCCTCAAAAGCATCAATCATATTTGCGATAGCTGGTGAGGTTTTCTTTCTCACTTCTATGATGCGTTCTCTATATCCATCCCACTTCGTGATGAAGTTATCCCTGGATTCGGCAAACATTAATCGAAACTCCTCATTTATCTGAAAGAAATGTAAACATTTTATTACTGCAAATCAGAATGCTAGGAGATTTTTCTAGTATCACAATTATGAAACTTACTACATCAAATCTGAATTTTGCTTCTTCAGTTATCTTTTGACTGAAAAGAAGGTTATGATTATTAGAAATGCTTGATATAGCGCATTATACGTAAACCGGTCTCAATGCCCTTTACAATGGAAAAATGCGAAGCTAGCCTACAGATAACATACTTAACTGGCTGCAAAGCACATCTACCTGCAATAAAGCTACTGAAAAATCGCTGGCACAGGATTCAAACCTGCGACCTTCAGCATCTCAGTCTGGTGCTCTACCAACTGAGCTAACCCGTAAAAGGGCCAGCGGCCTGTCATGGACGATTTGATTACCCAAGCCCCACTGGCGTGAATTAGCCAATAATGTCCAACACTCCTATTTTAGATGGGTATGGAAATGTGTTATTATTTTTGTTTGCTACTAATAGATGTGTTAGGCATTTATCTGAAACATATTCAAAGAAAAAGAAAGCATTTTCAGTACTTTTCTTTTAAATTACAATTAAAGAAGTGAAAAATCTAGTATTTCTCCATTGACTGTAATGATAAGTGACCCCACGAAGTGACCAAGTAGAAACCATACTGAGCCCTATAGCACCAGTGCCTAACGGCCGGGTAAATAGCCAATGCCTTTTCACTTAGGCTAAGTAAACTTGTATGCGCAGCCTGCAGGGTAGGAATAAATTTTCTTAAAAAAAAAAATCATTTATTAAGGACTAACGTTAGGGGCCTAACGTTAGGCTAAGCCTTCTTTTTCGTTTTAACCGGTACCTATTAATTTCAGTTGGCACACTCTGAATAGGCTTGCCTAATTTAGTAATAATTAGTAAAATATCACTAGGCCTAGGCCAACACTAAATTACTCGTAACCAGTGACACAATAGACGTACATGTACGACAGTCTGACAGTACAGTGTATACCGGGCCATAGTATAACTATACTAGGCTATAGCCAACTGTACTACTACTGTACTAGGCATAGCATTGTTCATGTTAACGCTATGACTGCGTATGAGTATGAATCGATTAAAAACGGCCTTTTTTAATATTACCTTCGAGCAATGATATTACTTCTTCTGCATATCCTTTACCTGCCAAACACGTTCTCAATGTTTCTGCCATTCTTATACCCTCGTGGAAAGCTTAAAAAGGTTAGTTTTTACACATAAAACGAAGCGTAAATTCTCTCGGTATTCAAGGTAAGTTCAGCTAAGATGGCGAGTCGATTCAACGGTCGTACGTACCTACGTACGCGGCCGGGCATATGTAGATTAGAATACGTCATTAATTTGGACAGACCGGATTGGTTTAACTGTTCAGTCTTCGCATGGACTGAAATTAAAATGAGCACGTGACAAAATACAATGATTTTATTGGGTATTGCATTCAGTCTATCGTAGGCTGAATTTCGTTCGGAAACAATTCCAGTCTTAGCGTCTGGAAATCGGTCCTATGGACTGAAATAAATATCAGTCGAACCTTAGACTGAATTTTTCAGTCTTCAAATTTAAGAGAGTAAGTGAATGATGAAGGGCCTAAGTGATGGTCAAAATATGTCTTCTAATGGGAATACAGTACATGTGAGCCAAAGTGACAAAAAATGTTTTTGTCCATGAATCTTAATCAATTATTTTAGCAGAAGAAATTGAATGCAGCAAGTTATGAACAGTTGTTGATTTTCTTTTTCTTTTTGCAACACTCTGAAGTACTACGAAATATATTGTATTGCTTCCTAACTATTTGTTTCTTTTTCCAACATTTTATTCATGAAGGCTTCAATCCAATCGAGTGTACTACTTGAAATGTCTCGACGATGGAAAAAGTTGCCAACAACAGCTCAAATACAGTGGTCAAAACATTTTGCAGCATGTGATGAAGTAGGATGGGATTTCATCAATTGTGTGCTCACATCTGAGGTGTCTTTTTCTGCTTTCTGCAGATATGTCACATGTTTATAGGTCTGCTAATCTCATGTCAGCTCCATTCATGCACAAATCCACATTTGTTTCATGGTTCTTTGCTTGGTGTGGACGAATGGATATTGATTTCCGTAAAGAAGTTGATCCCTGGTGTGGGTACAACCCAAAATATCTTGCTGGAGATGGAACCCGGGAATTTCTTTCTGTCGAGTATCCATCTCACCAGTAGAGGCTGCCGGTAGCGACTCTGTGAAACACCAAAGCATAAGAGGTTTGATAGGGTTTTCCTACCATACAGGGAAAGAGTTGATTATGACTGTAAGAGAAAGGCTAGAAACCATCTGAAGACACTGCTAAGACATACCTGTCCAGAGGACACTTGGATCTTGCAAACAAAGAAGCGAATGATCAAAACCTACTGCAATCTTTTTGCCAATATGACAGATGTAAGGAATTCCTTTTTCTGAGTGGTGACATGCCAGCAAATCTCAAACAAACCTCAGCTGAATTTTTTCTCCTGTTGTGGCATCTGATGCTGCTTTAACAACTGTACTGCTTCACAGATACCATGATGCTGTGCTTGCTGCCACAAATTCTATTCTCAAGCAGGATGGAGACAATGATACACCAGTTAACTTTCGTTCTTTCTGCCCAGAGCTTGGACCCGGTGTGGACGTGTAATGGAGGAATCTCTACAAAACAAAAGCGAGCATTGCTTTGCGAAGTTTCTCCTCTACTTACTGGAGTTCATGAATGCAGTCCATTGTCAGGATGAAGATCCCTCTCCTGCTAGTCAAACACCCAGCTCATATAACCCTGAATCCAGTGTAGCATATTACTTCACCCTGCATGGGAATGTTGTCAACAAATTTCCCACTTACCACATCATGTCCAGTGCTTACCACAACATCGAACCACGTCTTGATGAAAGATGCACTAAGAATTTGGCAAGGTTTCACTCAGGGGTGGACATATATATTTTTATGGTTCTGTCCTCTCCATGGACATTGTTTGTAACTGCTTTCAGATAGTCAAAGGTGCTGAAAGGAGGAAAGACCCCTTCTCTTCCCTATATCGTTACATGGAGGAGCCGCCAAGAGAGGTTTATTTATGATTTTGCATGTTCCTTAAGTGAGTATTGCCTGAATTGTGAGCAGAGCTTCTTTCCAGTTTCTTCTAGAATGTGGCATGACCTGTTTCATGGAGTCACACATATTTGTGGAACAAACTTTAAGTCACAGAGATTACAATTTGCAGGTTTCAACACAGAAATTTTTGAACAATTTAATAGTTTCATTTAGTGCATTAAGTACACTGGGACACATTTTTCTCAGAGCCATTTTACATTTTTCATCCAGTTGATGATTTATGTGTGGAACCAGAAGAAAACAGCCGCTTCATGAGAAAGGTTGATTTGGTATTGGCTGGTCACGAATGACTCTCTATGAACTATGGCATTCCATTTGTTGCTCTTCCAAACTTTTTCTATACTGTTATACAATGTTTCCAATATGTAGGTACAATGGCACAATATTCATGCACTTTCTTTCTGTGCAGGGCTATAACTTAAACGTACTGTAATGTTGGGTTTGCAAAGAACGCAACAAATATAGCTGTTATCAGTGTTCTGTTCAAGAAAATATTGAGTATTAATTGGTTCATGATTCTAGTTTGTCTTAACTTAGAATAACTAGTTATCTACAAGGGCAAGTCGGAATATGGGGGTGGGGGGGGGCTGCAAAAACGTTACATGCAAACAGAGAATGAATGAAGCTGTAAGCTCTTTATGGTAAATAAAAATATATACAAATGGAATTTGTAAAATACATGTGAAGTGAGACATAACCGTAAATTTTAGCTGCATAAAATATAGTAACGCAATAACAAGAACCAAACTTGTGACAAATTTATTCCCATTTCATGATGCCGGTACCTTCTATAGAAACCTCCACCTCATCAGTTATACACAATAATGCACATGTTTTGTAGCCTATATAATCCGATACGCCTGTTTTCTCAAAGGTCATCGGTTAGAGTACTGTAGAAGGGGAGTCTGATCGTTTGGGGTTTTTTTTATGTTACTAGTTCCCATATTCGAGATCATTCCACTTCCGTTTTAGAAGTTAAAGAAGGTATAAAGTGGCCATATTTTCAAACTGGGGCCAAAAACCGAAAGAACAATCATCGATTTAGATGAAACTTTCTTAACTAATAGTTTCTGGCAGTTAGTTAACTTTGGCTTCAAAAACTTGCACCCCCACAATAAAATCGACCTCGCAAAAATTCCATAAAAATACAATTGGACTCGCTGGGTCCATTGATGCAATAATTATCAGGACAATCAAATGTTTATTGTAGAGATATTGAGAAAGTCTAAATTTTTAGACAAAGAGTCAACATTTTCATTTAAGAAGTCAACATTTTGGGCAGTTTTTTTCCCCTTTGTCCCTAATAAACCACCGTAAGAACGAGAATGAAATAGTGGATTATTATGGCATCATATCGTGTCTATACAGCTGTGGAGGCCACGTTGACATATAACTTCCGGTGATAAAAGACCACAGTTATAAAAAAAAAACTGTGTTTTCCGGTGATAAAAGACCACAGTTATAAATACCCCATATAAATACCACAGTTATAAATAGCCCATGTTGGCTTACATACAGAGCCATGTATATAACTCTTTGTTTGCAATATTGTAAGATGCTTAACCTGGCATTTTCTAAACTCGAAACCTTACCGTGTTGAGATGTTTCATCCTACCAGACCTAATCTGAGAGTTTATTGAGGCCCACCCCTTCCCAGTAGTATACTGCATGGCTTTGGTGTGTAGAAAAATTTCTGTTTCCAAACTCCATTGGGCTGTTGTTTGGCATACATGGCACTTGAAGATGTAATTTTATGGGACATCTACAAAAATACCAATTTTTTGGGGTTGGCAAAACAGAAAAACGTTATATGTAACTAACCCTTTTCCTAAAGAGATAGTTATGTTTTTTGTGCTTACATTGAACATGGGCCCTAACACATATCCATCTTGACATTGAATATCATTTCACATCCAGTGTGAGGCTGTGGGGTGGGGGTATAGGATGGGGTACATACCCACAATTTACTGCTCAGTATGTGCGGTAGACATGCTAACGGAGTTACCATGTAAATGGTGGTTGCAATGGACACCTTTACCGTTAGCAGTGGTAACACTTCAAAGGTCAATGGGCGAGTTTTTTCTTTTTATTCACAGAAACACTGAAGTACAACCTTTCCTTCATAAGGGAAGCCTCGCAAATCTAACCGCCATGTCCGGGCCGGTGGATTTTTCCGCGGCTATAATGAGCACAGCCACAAGCAGATAATGAGTCACACTTGAGTGCACACTCTCTCCAAACCACCCTCCACGCTATACAGTTATATTCACAGCCGCGGTCAAGTTTTTACTAAGCCGATTTGAACACAATAGTGAGTTGAACAAAACATCATAGCTAAGTCTCAAGGTATTCAAACGTTTCAAAAAGATAGTATGTTTATACGCCGTATTTTATCCTACTGCAGAAGCAAAACTTCTGTGAAAAATAAGTAAGGAAATGTGAATTTACATTGCAGGAATCTAAAATGCTATCTTTCTTATTTTCCCAGTCGCCAAGTAGGAACAAAAAGTTTTGTTGCCTTTTTGCAAGGACATTAAGTTTCCTGAATTTTTAAGATTTAAAAATCTAAAAAACTGAAATCACAATCTCACTTCTTGTACACGTGCACATAAGCGTGAACCAGAGCCTAACATACGGGATGACTTTAGAATAATCCTACTAAGTTGTATAGAACAGGACCTAAACTACCTAGCTAGGTGAAAAAAAAATCGGTTGACTGTAGGGAATTTTTCGCACTCCAGCGAAGCTGTACTTTTTTTTAGCCAGCTAGATCGTAGACATGAGGATTGAACAAATGACGATAATTTCTTGTGAAAGAAATTTGAAATAAATGTGGAAAAAATGCGATTATCCTTTCTCCGTTTTAAGTGTAAATGTTATTCTAGCATTCCATGGTTAAGAAAGTTGAAAAGAAATAAAGTTTATCAACTTCATTTACTGACTTTTGAACTTCGTAAAAAAAAACGTCCATTACTACTCTGAAAATCAGTAGAGAAATTAGCAATTGTGTACGAACAGTAAGTTGGTACACCTTTCAAATTATACGAAAGATCGAGCAAAATACTTTCGAAAAATTCACGCGAAACTGGCATATCGTGCTAAATGCAACTAATGTCATGTAGACAAGGCTCTAGTACACCCATTTATGAATAAACCATACGACCACATCTGGCGGGGAAAAAAGAAAGTATTTTCTAGAATTTCCACCCCCAAAAAAAAGGAAAAATTAATATCCTACCATAGTTAAGTGTATAGTAAATAGCCTAACCACTTCGCCGGTTACGGATCTCACGTAACAACAAAAACACAACTAATTGTATTTTGCGAAGTTGACGTTTTCTACAAGGACATGGAAACAATATTTAGCATTCAGTTAATCATGACAAGTGGCATAAAACATGGGATTAAAAGGTTTACTTTCATAAAGATAGCCATACTGTAGCTATTGGGGCCTTGATATCGTGCTATGTCTGTATGGTATAGACTCGTGTATCATGGGGAGTAGAATGTTTTGTTCATGCGGAGGAGTCGGTTGGCTTGAGGTGTGTTTTACTTACCTTAATGTTACGGGGATATACTTTTCTTGAACGTCTAAGATAATATTTCGCATAAATTTACCGATCCTTTACTGACTTACTTAATTCTAGAGTGGAGCCAAAATAGTTTACTCCATGAAAAGTTTTTTGGAAACGTGCCAAAAATGTTAATAAACAGGTGTTAGAAAATTGGGAAAATTCGCAGCCCATGTACAGTATGCCTACGATGATATTTAAGTAGGGGTAAACACTGCAGTTGTAAACTGATGTACGTATAGTAAAATTTTCACCGAATAGTAACTTATATCTCTAACCACATGGCAGCCTAACACACTAAGTCAATAGGAAAATAAAGTCTAAACCATCTGTTTATTCGTTGAATTTGTGTCGCAGTTAGCTTCAGAGATCAACGTTACGGTCGATGTTCTCTCTTTAACATACATATGTGGCATAGCTTAACTATTGTTTTGTTTAAATTCTGGTTTGTCAATATGGGTTTTCTGAAGTTCTTGGGGGCATATATTTAATGCAATGGCTGATTCAGTTTTTAATTCATAGTTACGTACCAATCGTTGAACAAGGCTCATAATGTATAGGCCCAGGTAAAGGCTGCTTTTATCGAACTTTCGAGTAGCGGAGTTTCACAATTGTTCATAAGAGACCCAAGAATTATATAAAGTACTGAATCTCGGACATTTGGTAATGGCGGATTTTAGTGTATAAGTCACTTTGCAACATAAACTACCGCTCTATTGACTGTCAAAACCGCAAAAGTTAATCCGGTCACTTGGCCAAGTTTGCTCATTGTTTGTGAAGAATAACCAGCCTTGTGTTGTCAGGACGCTGTGCTCATTACTCCGGCTGGCAACCAGCGTGTGTGCATTCAACCATGGGACCAATATGCACATGCATAATGAGCAAGGGGTGCGAGATTTCCGCCGGCCCGGAACCGGCGGTTAGATTTGCGAGGCTTCCCTAACACCTCTGTTACTGTCCTTGTTGTTTATTTCTGTGGTATCTATCCCCTTAATCCAATTTAGCACTCCAAACAAATCAATTTGGAGTTTCGATAGCAGCAGACTGAATTGTTTGTCACCTTATCTGAATATTCATCATGGTTTGTTGGTTACCATGTTCAAAGAATGTGAAACCTTTGTGACATAGTTGTCACAGCATCAAATAGTGTGATAGCATCACATGCAACTGGGGTTATCTACTCAATTTTACATCTAAATTTTAAAATTGGTCTCATCACTAGCCTAATAATGAACACGTCAAGAAATGAGATTTCCATTCATCTGTGAATAATAGGTCATGAAATAACAATTAAATACCATTTTTAATTGCGACATGAGTTTATTGAAAGCACCAAGTACAGTCCTCTTGCTACAGCCTCACAAGATTCAAATATTGCATTTATAAAGCACATATAGGCTGTGATGTCACTAGAATAACAAAACATATCGCTGCTTTCCCAGCAACTAGATCGCAGTAGAACAGCCAATTTAAATTGTGACGTATTCAACCATAGTAACATTTGCAGGCAAATTGCTCTGCAGAAATAGGGAGACACAAAGCACACTTACTTCCTGACATATAAAATGAAAATGAGAATTTACATGCAAGGAGTTGTGATATTTTTTGAGATACATTTGGCATGGCAAAGTAGTATCAAAAACTACTAAATGCCAATCACAAATGCACATTTCTTGTGGGTTGCTGTTATATATGATCCAAGTACAATGCAAACATTTCTTGTTAATTAAACAAACAGGTCTTTGCATACTGACTTGACAGCAAGGACAATGTTAATTGTCTGTCAAGAATGACTGAAACCACAGTATGTTTGACATACAATAGTTTAGTTCATTTACTGCAATGTTCAGAAGATAACATAATATGAACCCTGCTGGTTGATAACTATTTCATCCCACAACAAACCTTTTCAGTGACAAAAAGCCTTCTTTGACTAAACAGATCTGTCAACACATGTACAGAACATTTGGTACCTGTGATTTGTGAGAGGCATATTTCTATAGGGTATTTATGTTAACATTTAATATTTATTTTTAACATTGCTTTTTAATTATTAGTCACTAGTATCAAACTTCTTTTTCATTAGCTGTATGATATGGCAGAAATGTGATAATTATGATGGCAACAGAGCCTAAAAAGTAAGGACAAAATCTTTACTATAAGTTCTATCATTTTTACACTTGGAATGTTCAGCCACATCAGTCCCCCCCCCCCCCTCATGTGTGATTACTGTCATGTCTTTCTGCTAATACTGCTCTCATGAAACTTTCTCTTTGAGGTCTCTTATGCCCTTGAACATCTCTCTTGACATAAAAAGAATGAAAAGATAAATAGTTTCAACACAATATGCATGAAAATATGTGATGACAGGTATTTTGTGTGTTGCCAAGTATTTGCCAGTGTTGCAAAAGGAGCAGTTTTGCAAACTTTAGACGGCAATGAACGAACACTGACCCAGTGACTAAACTGAGAGGATTCAAATTTTAGTCGTCAGAGGAAAGTTTGTGGTTGCAAGTGTGACCTTGGTGTGTGTGAAACAGCAGCTTGCATAATAACACACAAAGAATTCTGGTGGTGTAATCTTTAAACTCATATAAACTTTCAGAAATGAAACATCAATTAGAAGCTTGGTTGTAAGCTTCTATCCTCAGTGACAGAGATGGCTAAGAGTTTTAGTATACTTCAATTGTAATGAAGCGAACCGCGGATTGGCGGGGGAAATTACCGGGATTTAGGGTCCTTCGCTTCGAACTCATAAGTTATAAATGAGGATGCAAGAGTGTTCTTGCGTTGAAACAACGGCTGACATTTTATTACAAACTCTACAAAATGGCTCTTATAAAATGATAATATACAAATGAACAATAAGTCATGACACATGACAATATAAAATGGCTTTATATAATAAATGGCCACTTCTAATTAAAACTATCCTGAATCGGGAAAAACCTTTACTCAAATACTATGAAATACTATGTAATATGCACAGAACCTATGCCCAATGGGTGAAATACCAATAACAGAACTCTATCTGTACCATAAATACTCAAGCTACGAAATACCAATCTCGCAATAACTGTACGAAGTGTAAAATAAACAATGTAAAATGAACAAAATGAAATAATCTGCAAAATAATACAAAACGTTTGCCAATAGGCGAGGAATTTTAACACCTGCGTAATGGTCAGCCTAGGGCAACACATGCCAGCTGCAACACATTATAGGCCTTTTCACCTAAACTGTTCCTAGACAGCAGGAATTTCCACCTCCTGAACCCACAAACTCTCAAGAGACTTGTCACTCTGTAGCTATCCAAAAAGGGGTGTTACTAAAACGAATGACAATTGCGTTACACATAACGAATGACAATATGTTGTACACACTAAAAAAATGCGTTGACTAAAACGAATGACAATAATGATAGATCTAGTAAAGTACGGACAAGATAAAAACGCACCTTATAGTAAGCGAAATTGTAAGTCTGATTTGAAAAAGTAAATTTAACGTCATTTTTCCGATATTAATTGTTAGAAACTAACAATACTATAATCTTGAAACAGCTTCAGTTATCTTTCGATATAAATCTACAGAGGTAAAAAGCACAGCACTCAAGCGCATTCTCACACAAAATCTTTCCCTGTGGTTTCTATCCGTAAATTACTCCAAAACCCTACAACCACGTTGCATGCGATTTTCCTCAAATCATTTTTGCGCAGAAAACCAATAACCGCATTTACTCCACTCCGTTAATCATTCTATCTCCACTCAACACTGTCCTTCGTTGTCATTCGTTGTCATTCGCTGTCATTCGCTGTCATTCGCAAATGATAATTTACCCTGTACAAAGTCAATTGTCATTCGCTGTCATTCGTTTTAGTTTGTCCCTCCAAAAAGGCTAAGATTAAAGGACAAGCTCTGAGACAACTCTATAGTAACAGCAGTAACAAATTGTTCAAGATACAAAATACAAATACGTACACTCTTTACACTGCGAGCAGTACAATACTAAAATACAGGTACAATAAATAATCTTACTCAACTGAACTGTCAATACAGTACAATACACTTGACTTTCAATTACTTTCTGTATACTACACGTAACTGTTAATAACTCTCTGTAACTTAAACCCAACCTAAGCGGTACTGTCACTCTACAGTATAGTATAAAAGTATGCAATACTATACTAGCACCCATGTGCTTAACAATACACAACCACTGATCTACACAGTGTACACAACACATGCTATAAACCCATAGGACCAAGGTCCAAAAATACAACCTAACATACGTACTTTACACACTAAAGTACAACCTAGCCAGAGGGGCAACAATTCTAGGATTCAATTAATTAACAATAAGGGTACGTACGACATTTAAACAAAACAATATGTATTACTTAATCTCTTACTATACTGAAGTCAACTCGCTCGCGATAAGGAAGAAGAAGAAGACTCTACGCTCGCGGGAAAGGAGGTCGCGGACATCGAGACTCCATCAATGCTAACTCGCTATATAGTAGTACTAGTAATGGATCCGCCATCTTGGAAACCAGTGGCCTCGAGCCAGAAGCCGAACCATCCAAAACCTGAGGCATCCTGCCCCTGAGAAGGGTGACATCTCCTCACGGACTCCAGATAGTAAAGATATGGATAAACTCTGGGCTATTGACGACCCAAGATTAAGTAAAAATTACGGAAATACAAAGGGATAACGAGGCGAACCCTGGAGCTCTGCAGGGACGATGCTGCCATTAAAACGACGTATACAGAACTGAAGAAATACACACGTGCGAACAACTAACGCTACAACTGACTGTTACAAACTATTACATAATACATGTAAATACAATGGGTGCATACAACAAAATTTCACTTCACTACAGTACAGTGGGACTTTGATAGCTGTTAAGTGACCTCCCTAACATCTTCAATTCATGTTGACATGATGCAACCAACAACACTCATCAAAAATTGCATCCAACATTCACAAAAGTTCACCAAACAAAGAGTTCCCAGAGCACTAAACAATCATGGTTGAATGTAATACCTCTAATCCATTAAAATCACTCTCAAGTTATGAAGTTGTAACACAAAATTTTCACAACTTTTTTAATACTACTGATAAGTTACCACTTCAAACTGGTCATATATAATGATTTGCAAAATCCTGAAACTGGCATGTTGTATGCAGGTTTCATGTTAAGGCTTTACTTTATTCATATATAAGTACTCGCATAGGCAGCGGGGGGGGGGGGCTGGGGGGCTACAGCCCCCCAACCAAAAAATTTTGTGAAAATTCAACAATATGCTGAGAATTTTTCGGGCACCTACTGAAAGAAGAATAATTTGCAGTGTGTTTTTCAATTTTTGTTGTGAAAATTCTGCAATATGCTGAGAATTTTTCGGACACCTACTGAAAGAAGAATAATTTGCAATGTGGTTTTCAATGGTTAAACTTATATTATTATTATCATCATTGTTGTAACTGTTATGTCAGTTATAATTTATATATTTCCCTTTGTTTTCCCTCTCTCCCCTGCAGGTATGGTGGGGCTTTATTGTATGCCATTAGTATAGAGTCATTAGCATAGACAGTGGAATAGACATTAACAAAGTATTCATACTAGCCATTTATCATGGTAGCAGAGCGAGTTTCCTAAAGAACAACAGAAGCAGAAGATAATAAAGACTCTGAATAACCATATTACAGTGAAAGTGCACAAGAAGAAAAGAAGATGGCTGAAGCAATAAAAGAACATATGATGGCCCCACCAGTATGGGACACCAAATCAACTTCGTATGAAGATTGGAAGTTTGACGTTACATTATGGGCACAGTTTACCAAAGCGGAGAAGAAAAGAAAGGTATTCATGCTGTACAGCAAGCTGCCAACAAGCAAAGGAGTAAATGAGAAAGTGTGGCTAGCAATACAAAATGAGGAGATAAATGAGGAAAATGCCATTGACCAAATCTTTGTGGTGCTTGACTCGGCCTGTTCCAAAACTATTCCAAAACTGTGACTGGACGTGTGTGGAAGCAAATTTTCATGGAATCATTATCAAGTGATGAGAAGAAAGATGTGAAGATATCATCAGGAGGAACAACATTCAAGTTTGGGGGAGAAAGTAGTGTGAAGTCAGAAGAAAAAATGACATTTCCTTGTGTTATTGCCGGCAAGAGGACGACCATCACAACTGATGTGGTAGACAGTGACATACCATGGCTTCTTGGCAAGCCAGACATGAAGCGTTTAGGATTCAAATTGAATATGATGGACGATACCCTTGAAGTCAATGGCAAGAAGATTGATCTCGACATAACTTCATCAGGACATTATTACATCCCGCTAAAAGAGTGTGAAGTCAAAGTAGTAGAGAACGTCCATATGGTTTTGGGACAGAAGACACAGAAAGAGAAAGTGAAAATGATTGAGAAGCTTCATCGTCAGTTTGCCCACCCTACTGCCAAGAGTCTCAAAGCCATCATGAAGAATGCTGAGGTGTTTGATGATGATTGCAGCTCCCTGATTGATGACATAAATGGAAAGTGTGATGTTTGCAAGCAGTTTAAGAAAACCCCATCTAGACCAGTAGTATACTTACCATTGGCAAAGGAATTTAATGATGTGGTTGCTATGGATTTAAAGAAAATTGGAGATGTCTACTTTCTGCATTTCATAGACTTGTTTACCAGATTTAGCAAGAGCAAGCTGATTAGAAGAAAGACACTTAAAGTCATAGTAGATGCAGTTGCAACAGAGTGGATTGCTGCTGGTTTTGGTCCACCAAAGAAGTTCCTGGTAGACAACGGTGGAGAGTTTGATAATGCTGAATATAGAGAGTTGGCTGAACAGTTTAATGTGGAAGTATGTGCAACGGCTGCATATTCGCCATGGTCTAATGGAATTTGTGAACAAAATCACTACGTAGTTGATACTTGTGTACAGAAGATGATTGAAGATGATCCAGACATGGAGTTGAGTGTTGCTTTGGCTTGGGCTGTTAATGCCAAGAACTGTATGCAGACCCACCAGGGGTTCAGTCCCATTCAACTTGTGTTGGGTAAAAGCCCCAACTTACCTTCAGTTCTTCTAGATGAGCCTCCTGCATTGGAAGAAGTTGAAGTCAGTGATAATGTTCTGAAGCATTTGAATGCTTTACATGCAGCTAGAAGGGCGTTTACTATCTAAGCAGAGTCATCTGAGAGGATTCGCAGAGCATTGCGACATAATGTCAGAGTAGCAGAAATGGAATTTCTGCAAGGAGACAGAGTGTTTTACAAGAGAGATGACAGCAACAGATGGCGTGGTCCAGGGAAAGCTATCGGACAAGATGGTAAAGTAGTATTCGTAAGCCAGTTGATACGAGTTGCTTCCTGTAGAGCCATTAAGACACATCCCGACACAGGTGCTCCAGACAAGACATGCAAAGAAGAAATGAGCAAAGAAACAGATGGAAATGAAATTAAGCAACAGAAAGTTCTACCCCAAGAAACTCCTGCTGAAGAATTCATGGATGAAGAAATAGAAACCAACATTGAACAAGAACAAGAGCACACTGAAGAACCTGCCTTAGATAATAGTCACACAAGCAATACTGATGAATCTCAGCTAGACACTGATGAACAAGAGTTGCCTGAAAATCAACCACAGCAACAGGCAAATCCTGAGAATACGATAACCAAAATTGATATACTCAATGTTAACACAAAGATAAAGTATTGTCTTCAAGAAGACGATGTATGGACACAAGCCACAGTTATGGGAAAATGTGGCAAAGCAACAGGAAGAAATAAACATTATGTTAATGTTCAAAGAGAAGAAGATGAGCAAAAAGTTGGAATTCACTTGGACAAAGTTGAGTTTGAAGTCATCAAAAATGCAGGTAGTGATGCACATGTAAGCAGCAGTGCAGATGCCAATATTGTATTCATACCTGCAGTCATCATGGGGACAATGAAGTTGTTCAAGCAAAGCACCAAGAATTACAGAACTGGCAGGACTTTAAAGTGTATACAGAAGTTCAAGATCATGGGCAAAAGAAGCTTTCTACAAGATGGGTAGTGACTGAGAAAACCTTACCTAATGGTGAAAAAGGTGTAAAAGCACGGCTAGTGGTTAGAGGCTTTGAAGAGGAACAACAAATACCATCTGATTCACCCACTGCTTCAAAGTCCACTTTGAGAATCGTCATGGCGATTGCGGCTAGTGAAGACTGGAAGTGTGAAAGCATAGATATTAAGGCTGCATTTTTACAAGGCAGGAAGATCGACAGAGATGTGTATTTAGTTCCTCCGTCTGAGGTGAGAGAAGAAGGTGTGATATGGAAAATTGAAAAGGCTGTGTATGGGCTAGCAGATGCATCCCGTAACTGGTTTTTCAGTGTTAAAGAAGAACTTCTGAAGCTCAACTGCAAACAATCACAGTTAGATAAAGCTTTGTTCAGATGGTACAACAATGGGAGGCTGGAAGGAGTGTTTGTCATGCATGTAGATGACTTCCTGTTTGCAGGATCAGAAGCATTCAACAAGAATGTCATTGATAGAGTAGTTGACAAGTACAAAGTTGATAGCTTTCTAGAAGAGAAATTGAGAGCTTTCGTTATGTTGGATTGGATCTTGAACAAGGTGAAAGTGGGATAAAAGTAAATCAAGAGAAATATGTGATGGAGATGGAAGAAATACCAGTGACATATAAGAGAAAGACTGAAAGATCATCACCATTAACCAAAGTCGAGATGCAGAATTTGAGAGCCACAGCAGGACAACTAAACTGGGTAGCTACACAAACTAGACCAGATCTGAGCTATGATGCTCTGGAACTTAATATGAACATGAACAATGCTACAGTTGATCAGATGCTGAAAGCTAACAAGGCGGTTCGTCATGCCAAAATGTTTCTGGAAGTATTCTTTTCCCAAACCTTGGGCTAAGTAGCGACTGGAAGATCAGGGTGTTCTGTGATGCATCCTGGGGAAATCTGCCTGATGGTGTGTCTAGCAGTCAAGGACATGTGGTTTTTCTGACAGGACATGCACAGAAGGGTTGTCCTCTAGCTTGGACATCCAACAAGATAAAGCGGAAAGTATCAAGTACCCTAGCAGCTGAAACTCTTTCCATGCAAGATTCACTTGACGAAGCTGTGTACCTCGGAACTCTGATAACAGAAGTGTATTTTGACAGCTACAAGTGCCAACAAAATTCCTATCACAGTATACACAGACAACAAGTCTCTATACCAGAATGTACATTCAACTAAACAAGTGCATGAGAAGCGCCTGAGAATCAACATTGCAGAGATCCAAAGAATGATGACTACAGGAGAAGTTCAGACAATTGAATGGGTACAGAGTAAACTCCAGTTGGCAGATGCTTTAACCAAGAGAGGAGCAGATAGCGATTGGCTTTTGGAATGCCTCAGCTTTGGTGAACTGAAAATGGATCGCGATGAATGAATCATTGGACTCTATACTGTTTTACATTTAATGTCAGAGAACATTAATTCGCTAGTCTAAGTCTCGTGAAGGATTCAGTGAGAACTTTTTAATACCAAGTTATCAAGTTTGTCTTACAAGACTGTAAAGATTGTTTTTAGTTAACAAGGGCATTTTCATGTGCATGGGTACAGTTAGCCCACGTTCTTCTGTAACAAGTAGCTATGGACATTAGTTTTGACTCCACCATCTTGTCACCTGATGTTGCTTTAGAAAGATGAGGGGGAGTATGTTATGTCAGTTATAATTTATACATTTCCCTTTTTTTCCCTCTCTCCCCTGCAGGTATGGTGGGGCTTTATTGTATGCCATTAGTATAGAGTCATTAGCATAGACAGTGGAATAGACATTAACAAAGTATTCATACTAGCCATTTATCAGTAACGACTTCCCCAATAATTCTAACCAATATGGAAGGGTAATAAGACGGAAAATGATTGTATGTTATTGCCATGTGATGTAAAAACTGACGAATGTCTATATGATATGCACATTAACATGTTGAACGCGCGCTGAGCACGCGAAAAATTTTGGTTATATTTTTCGGGCAAGTCGTTACAGCCCCCTAAATCAAATTAGACTCCTACGCCTATGAGTACTCGACCACATCATGTGTCAAGCTGCAATAAAAAGACAATATTATAGAACTCAAAAATACATAAATGATGACATCCTAGCACAGTTACATGTATTGTGAACAAACTTACCACCTTAATGGTTATCTATTTCATGTTAACACAAGTAAGAAGCTAACTGTGATGTGCCAATTTTGAGCTGTCTACATTACTGCAATAGTTCAATCTTTTGTCAGCAATCCCACTTGCCTCAAACACAGGACTGCAGGGTTTAACGTTGGCAAAGGATGGCTTAGCCAAAGGTTGTCATACAGTTGCAGTGCTACGAGGGGTTTTCACACTGCCCATTCAGTAGTTACTTCAAAAAGGTACTGTAGAAAGACAGATAACAGCTGGATGGATTGACAGAGTGAAGATGCTGAGTCACAATAGCTGGTTTGAGCTGAAAGTTACATTCCAATATGGGAGTCTTTCAAATATCCAGTTGCTCAGACTTACACCAGCATTTTACATATACTGTGCTTGCTCTCCATTGACCAGGTGCCACTCCATTAAATGTGAAATAACAACATTTTGCTCTAAATGTTTGGTTCATACTAAGCATCCACCATGGATATACAGTAATTTATCATGACTTCCATAGACCAGTCATGGAACCATTCAAAATATTTTGTGTGTCTTTGAGTGCAGCTTTACTTTCATTTCCAATGATTTTGGTTGTGACATCATCCCATATTCATAAAATAGGCACCTGGCTGAAACATAAGAAAATGGATGTTTTCAAAGACATATTAAACAAGATAAAAATGGTAATGAGTAGTGCCACCCTCAGTTAGTATCTTGATTTTGACTCACTGGTGGATAAGCAAAGGGACAGATCAAACCAGAATGCAAAATTTAATTGAAATTTTTATGAGGCAACATTAAATATTTCTTAACTTCTGATATAATTATGACGTGCAGTATCAAAATATTATATTATTAAATGCAGTTAAAGGCATTGAAGATCCACCCCACACCGCGTGCAGCCATCTGAAAATGTTAAAATTCTGTTGCTTGCAAGTGACGTTTTGTTCGTGTCGCTACAAAATGCAGACAGTAATGAAACGTGATACCTTAATTGTTGTCTTTAGCTGGACCTGTGATGTCCATCGCTGTATCGTTTGTATATTGTGCTGTGGGTATTGACTGCAGCTATATGTACTAACTATACACTAGTGTCTAATTACCGAGGGTAGCAAGCTGTGTGTGTATTTTCTGGGATCGATGGTAGTGTTTAACACTTCTGTTACACCTCATTCGAAACTAGGTCAAATTACCAGCATTAGACGTTTCTTTTTGCGCGAGTCTTCACACCCTTTAAGCAAGAAAAACCAGAATGCAAAATGCATTGAGGTTTCGATGACTTCAATGCACTAGACTGCTTGTTAGTATAACCAGAACTAGCTGTTACAATAACACTCTGGCATGATTACACAGGTCAATCTACTGTACGTGGCTATACACACCTCTATCAAAAACTAGAGGGGTCTTGTACGCAATGTTATGAATCCACACACCAAGTATTAGAGGTATCCACGATTTCCATCGTTACATATCATGGCACTGGAGGTCAAAGGTCACCCAAATGCAGGTCGAGTATTGGATTACAATAGCGTAACTACCACTTTAATGGACATTTGGTTCCCAAGTAATTGCAAAAATACGATAAGATAAGATAAGATAAGATAAGATAAGATAAGTAGAACTTTATTACTCCAAAGAAGGAAATTAAGATCTTGCACATAAAATGTAAAAGACAGTATAAAAATATGGCTATGTTACAAATATGAAAAACAGGGATAGAACGGAACGATAAAACATTAAACAATCGAACAATAAAACACACATAGGCAGGACCTAACGGCTCAAGTTATCATTGTAAAGCCTTATTGCACGTGGAATAAACGAATTGCGATGACGGTTGGTTCTCATGGGTGGGAGACGCAGTCTGCCAGTGCCCCTAGTTATGATATTATCGTGCAGATAACAGTGAAGCGGGTGATCATGGTCATTCCAAACAATGTCTAGTTTGTTTTGGAGCAAGCACACATAAATTTCCTCAACTGTTGATTGAGGGTCTCCAATGACTCTACCCGCTTTACAAATAATGCTGTCAATACGGTCTTTGTCAGTCCCAGTGGCGTTCCCACCCCAACCGACGAGACAATACCGCCATACGCCACAGATAGTAGCGTTGTAAAGAATACCCATTATAGAAGTATGGACGTTAAAACTGGCCATCTTATTTAAACAATACAACCTGCAATACAATACTAGTTTTTTACCCCTGATTGACCTTTGTTGACCTTGGATCACATGACCTTTATGTTTGGAAACAATCCCTTACTCCATTCACAACTTCTCCCAAAATATCAACCATGTCGAACCCTGTCAATGGGAGTTATTACATACACACACTCCCCGCCTGCATGAATGCATAGGTTACGATTATCATCGAAACCAAAAATTGATTAAATGTCCATTTTGCTGTTCTTCAAATTGTATTTTACATGTTTTCCCCTATTATGACTGCTAACATGGAAGCAACCCTACAGTTTTCTTGCTTTCAATGTGGAAAATCAACATACCAGTTAAGAAAGATGTGAAAGCTTCTCTTCTACAAGATATAAAACCTTTGACTCATGCTAACCTAACTGGATTTTTGGCCTCCAAAGAAACAACAGTGCACACATGCTAATATTTATAGTGCATCAATGGGTGTCCTATTAGTGCTGATAGTTATAATCGATTAATCGCCAGAAGTAACAATTACACTTTGGAAGTTCAATTAATTGCGCTCAAAACCCATGCTTGTTCTGCAGTGCAACATTCAGTCATAGCAATGTTTGATCATAGTGCATAATCGAAAATTCGTAAGTTATAAATCTTTATGATTGCCAAAGTATAAAGTCATTTCTTCAAATATGTTTACAATTACTTCATTACTGGCCTGGTTCACATTTATTGGATGTCTGATCGAGTGTGTTGATTGCGGTGTAGTTTAATTTCAATGTGCAAAATATGTACCTGCTTTCGCGCTAGGCTAGAGCCTAGCCTAGATCGTCCATCTACAGCAAAATTCTTGCATACTAATCCTCACACCGCTGCAAGGTGTAACATCTATTCATTGTTTGCACGTTTTATTATTGCTAGTAGTTGTCGTAGCCTCGTAGATTCATTTGAAAATTTGGGCCATGAGGGATTTCAAGCAATGTTATAGATTGAAAGTTGTTAACAGTTTTTGTTTGGTAGATGTTTTAATCATCACACCGCTGCAAGGTGTTACATCTATTCATTGTTTTCATGTTTTATTATTGCTAGTAGTTGTCGTAGCCTCGTAGATTCATTTGAAAATTTGGGCCATGAAGGAATTCAAGCAATGTTATAGATTGAAAGTTGTTCACATAGTGTTTGTTTGGTAGATGTTTTAACATGACTTAGACACCACACATTAAGACACGAAAGAACAGTTAACCGGAGAGCCAGTGGGCTTGTTGTGATTCCTTGCCAAATTGAGATTATAATCCCAAGCTTTGGTCATTGTTGATTAAATTGATCAGCAAGGTTCTTTAACTGACTGTGGATCTACCTACTAAATATGTAAACTAACCATGTTTACAAGCTATTTTAAGCAAACTCAAGCCCTGCCCCTTAATAAATGTGCATACCACATGAACATACATTATCATGAACCCCCTATATACCAACACCTTCACACAAAGTATGAATCAATTCTGAAAATATTTACATTTGACCCTATGACCTCATTAATATTCTTGAGATGAGCAACAAAATCAAAAGGGCTCTTCTACTCACTAGGGGGCATATATGTACCAAGTATGACTTCAATCCAACTTGTCGTTGTTCAGTTAATGTTTACAAGCTACTTTCCTGAAAATAAACTTAAGTCCCACCCCCTTATAAATATGCATGATATCAACTTGAACATATATTACCGTGTATACCCACTATCTACCAACACATACCCAAGTATGAATAAATCCTGACTTTCGGTTGTGGCGTTTTTCACGAGCCAAGGGCGTCACATACACACACACTTACACATACCATACTCACACTTAATACCTTATGGGGAACACCTTGTGAGGAACAGCAATGAGCGTGACGGTACCTCATCAGGGGCAAGGGCGGCGGAACCGGGGGGGCACAGGGGGCACGTGCCCCCCCACTTTTCCTCAGGTTAAAAATGTGCCCTTTTTCTACATAAAAATTGAGGTGTCTCAAGTTAGCAAGAGGCCAGGGAACCAGAATGAACACTCGGGAAGGGCCGTTTCCAGCCATCTGAGGGGTTTGTAAAACCAAAAATTTTCTTGTACGCTCCGCGCCAACCGATGGTGGCGCTCCGCTCAGATAGTCATGCATATAACTTTGCAAATCCTGGCTACGCCCCTGACTTTTAATGAATTTCTGTGGGTCAAACTCAAAGCTATTTCGAATGGAAAAAATTTGTTAAGATATTGACAAGAAATAAACTCTAATTCGGAAGATTCCTACAATAGCAACTAGCATGATTTCACCTCATTTTGTCTCAAAAGAAAACTTGTTCCTTGTTTCCCAATTTGCACATTGGATATTGCAGTGCTAGTATGCATATTTTCCTTGAGGGGGGGGGGGGGGGCGGCGTTGATGGAGTGATGTTTATACGCAAATAAGATAATACGATAAGAGTTATAAAGGGTACTAAATATAAGGCTGCATCAGTCCAATCGAATTTCTGCAAAGTGCCCTTTGATGTCGGTGCCCCCCCAGATTAAAAGTGCTTCCGCCGCCCTTGATCAGGGGTAACAGTGAGGATGAAGATACCTTGTGAGGAACAATGGTGACTAGCATACACATTAGCGTTTCAATTACTTCTTAATTAACCAATATGGACAGTTAAATGAATGACACTTTTTAGGATCATGTTGTATTGTGTGGTGTTGTTTAATCCTGATTTGCTGTAGCTCAACTAAGTATACTTGAAAGGGTTTTAAGCTGTACCATGGACAAAAAATAAAATGATTGCGGTGTAAAAGAAAAACTAATTAAGTTTGAGGTTAAACGACATACTTTGCATTGAATTACGGATCAGGACTAGAGAACGATTGCTTGGGATCAAGTCAAATAAAGGTACAAACGTTAGGAGCTACAAGGTTACTTATTGATCCCTTCAAACCAATGAGTTAAGGCTAAATATTATTTGAGTAACAATGTAACTTGTGGGTACAGAACAACATAACCAGAATACAGCATCAATAGGTGAATGTTCATATTCCACTGATCAACAATATTGTTTGGCTTCAATATACCTTAATGCATCTAACTTCCAGCCTAATGTAGATAGCAGTGTAGCTTGTGGGGTACAGAACTTAAAGGGTGTGAAGACTCGCGCAAAAAGAACCGTCTCATGCCGTAATCTGACCTAGCTGCGAATGAGGTGTAACAGAAGTGTTAGACACCACCATCGATCCCAGAAAATACACACACAGCTTGCTACTGTTGGTAATTATAAACACTAGTGTACAGTAAATACATACAGCTACGGTCAATACCCACAACACAGTGTATAAATGATACAGCAATGGACATCTCAGGTCCAGCTAAAGATAACAAGGTATCACATTTCATTACTGTTTGCATTTTGTAGCGACACGAACAAAACGTCACTTGCAAGCAACAGAAAGTTAACTTTTTCAGATGGCCGCACATTATTTGGGGTGAGTCTTCAATGCCTTTAAATGTGATACATATACCTTAATGCATCTAATATGCAGCCTACAGTAGATGCCTTCATTGCTATTAGAAGCCAACCAATAACTTTACAGAGGAATATGAAAATTGACCTATTGATGTTGTTTTCTGGTCATGTCACTTGTATGAGTGCCAGGATACCTTGTGGGTTACAGACAGTGGAATGAAATTTCAATTTGTCTATTGATAACTGAAACCTTCTACACAGAGGGGGCCATTTGGTTCAAATATTGAGGGGGGGGACATTTGCTTGGGTGCACGCGTAGCAACTTTCATCCCCAAAATTGTTCATGTGCTTCGTGATATTTTGTATAGTACTATATAAGCGGAGCGCCACCATTGGTTGGTGCGCAGCGTACAAGAAAATTTCTGGTTTTGGTAGCCCCCCAGATCACCAGAAATGGCACTTCTCGGGCTTGAAAATGACCAACCAGATGTACACTTTTGCCTGAGAACCAAGTTTTTCCCAATAGTTTTTATTCATCCATAACCTTTTTCAAGATTGTCACCAGTCACACATCATGTGTGACCTCATCGCATCTCCTGTGGATCATTGCTTTTGTGGGTAATACTACGTAATGGCCCACAATACCCGTCAGCCCCACTTTTCAAGGTTTTAAGCCCATTATTTGTTCAGAATTTGAATAATAAATTCACTTCAAAACATGCCCATAATGTTGCACAAAATATCATCTATGGACAACCAACATAGAAAAAAAACCTTCAACCCTAATAGACCGGTCAAAATTGCACAAGTAGAGGGAAGTATGATGAAGAATGTTGGTCAGGGAATTTTCGAAAATTCAGACACAGTTAATTTAATGGTGTACAAATATTGAAACCTCTTATAATGGCTACTATTAAACTTCGATATCATAAAAGATACAAAAAATATGCTCGAGGGGGGGGCAGTCTCCCCCTTCGCCCCCCTGGCTACACGCCTGCGGTTACAAATCTAGGAAACAGAAACGACCACGAAGAGTTGTTTACCTCATGCAGCATGTGTTGGATGAAGTTTTAGCCACCGCCAAATATGATTTGGATAAATAATCTCACGCATTATTTTCTATTTATAGCCACACAAAAAGACTATGCCACCAAATATTGGGGGGGTATTAGATTCTATATCCCCCACCTAAAATATTGTGGGGGACATGTCCCCCCCCCCGTGCACCCCCCCCCATGATTGTAGCCCATGCTTCTACATAGCAAACAATGAAAATTCATTGATATGAATTCATCAAATTGACAGCGGTAATCTGTATGGTAAATATTTTATTGGCCCAGTAGCACATATTATATGAGAAAACCAGTGTAGCTTGTGGGGTACATAACTTAAATGTGATATTGTAGTGAAGTTAAATTTTGTTGTGTACACCCGTTGTATTTGCATGTATTACGTAATAGTCAGTTGTAGCGTTAGTTGTTTGCACCTGTGTATTCTTCAGTTCTGTATACGTTGTTGTATGGCGAGCATCGTCCCTGCAGAGCTCCGGGGCATCGCCTCGTTATCCCTTTCATAATTTGTTAATTTCATTTAATCTTGGGTCGTCAATAGCCCAGAGTTTATCCATATCTTTACTATCTGGAGTCCGTGAGAAGATGTCACCCTTCTCAGAGGCAGGATGCCTCAGGTTTTTGGATGGTTTGGCTTCTGGCTCGAAGCCATTGGTTTCCAAGATGGCGGACCTACAACAGTATATAGCGAGCTAGCGCTGATGGAGTCTTGATGTCCGCGAGCGTAGAGGATTCTTCTTTTCCCGCGAGCGTAGAGTCTTCTTCTTCTTCGTTTCCGCGAGCGAGCTGACTTCAGTATAGTAAGAGATTAAGTAATACATAATATTGTTTAAATGCCGTACGTACCCTTATTGTTATTTAATTGAATCGTAGTTGTAATTGTTGCCCCTCTGGCTAGGTTGTACTTCACCGTACAAAGTACATTCGTTAGGTTGTATTTGGACCTTGGTCCTATGGGATTATAGCGTGTGTTGCGTACACTGTGTAGATCAGTGGTTGTGTATTGTTAAGCACATGGGTGCTAGTAGCATTGCGTACTTTTATACTGTAGTGTTACAGTAAGGTACGTACCTTGAGTTTATATCCAGAGAGTTATTAACAGAAAGTGTATTGTACTGTATTGACAGTTCAGTTGAGGAAGATTATTTATTGATTTTAACTGTATTTTTGTATTGTACTGCTCGCAGTGTAAAGAGTGTACGTATTTGTATTTGTCTTTTGTATCTTGAACATTATTGTTTACTGTTGGTCACTATAGAGTTGTCTCAGAGCTTGTCCTTTTAATCTTAGCCTTTGTGGATAGCTATGGAGTGCCAAGTCTCTTGAGAGTTTGTGGGTTCAGGAGGTAGAAATTCCTGCTGTCTAGGAACAGTTTAGGTGGAAAGGCCTATAATGTGTTGCAGCGGCATGTGTTGCCCTAGGCTGGCCATTACGAAGGTGTTAAATTCCTCGCCTGTTGGCAAACGTTTATTATTATTTATGCAGATTATTTCATAATGTTCATTTTACATTGTTTCTTTTACACTTCGTACAGTTATTGCGAGATTTGTATGGTACAGATAGAGTTCTGTAATTGGTATTTCACAGTTGGAGCATAGGTATTGTGAATATTTCGTAGTTTCAAGTATAGGTTTTCCCCCAAGTTAGGTCATTAAGAGTGTAAAAGCCATTTACCGTATACTGTCATGTATCATGATTCGTTCATTTGTATATTTTCATTATCATTGTAGAGTTTGTAATAAAAGTCAGCCGTTGTTTCAACGCAAGAACACTCTTGCCTCCTCGTTGATCACTTATGAGTTCGAAGCGTAGGACCCTAAATCCGGTAATTTCCCCCGCCATCCGCGGTTCGCTTCAATATCAATATACAGTACCTTAATTCATCTAAGATACAGCCTACAGTAGATGCCTTCATTGCTATTAGAAGCCAAACAATAACTTTGACAGTGTAACATAAAAGTTGACCAAATTGATGCTGTATTCTGGTGATGTTGTATGAGTGCCAGGATACCTTGTTGGGTACAGACAGTGGAATAAAATTTTAATTTGTCCATTGAGGTCTAAAACCTTCTACATAGCAACTAATGGAAATTTATTATTTGTATTGTAGGACCTAATTATTTTTTATATCATTACCAGTGTAGCTTGTGGGGTACAGAACCTAAATGCTATATAAATATACCTTATTGCATCTAAGTTTCAGCCTAATGTTGATGCCATCATTACTATAGAAAGCCAAACAACAGGTTTTATACTGGATAAGGGAAACTTCAACAACTGATGCTGTAATCTGCTCATGTTGTGTGAGTGCCAGGATACCTAGTGGGCTACAGACAGTGAAATAAATGTTCCATTTGACTCTCAAGAACAATGGAAATTCCTTGCTGTGAATTCATGGACTTGACACTGTTAATCTGTAGAGTAAATTTATTATCTGCATTGTAGGACCTAAATATTACATAAGTACCAGTGTAGTTGTGGGATACATAACTTAAATGAGATATCAATATACCTTAATGCATCTAATATGCAGCCTACAGTAGATGCCTTCATTGCTATTAGCAGTCAAACAATAACTTTGACCAGAGGAATATGAAAATTCACCTATTGACAGTGGCGGAGCGTCCAGGCCCCCCCCCCCCGACAGACTCAAATGGACTGCTGGCGCCCTTTTCAGCTTTTTACCACTTTTCACTTATTCGCGATTATTGACTTTTTTATTGCGCTCTCATCTACCTATTGACATTTGTCACATTTTGTTGGCGATGAGACCTATTTATTCATCTTTTGTCCGCAAATTAGCAAGGCCAGGAAAGATCATTTCCGGCGATCTAGGGAGTATCTTGACTAAAAAATTTTTTGTCTGAAGCGAACCGCGGATGGCGGGGGAAATTACCAGATTTAGGGTCCTACGCTTCGAACTCATAAGTTATCAATGAGGATGCAAGAGTGTTCTTGCGTTGAAACAACGGCTGACGATTTATTACAAACTCTACAAAATGATATGAAAATATACATATGAACAAACAATGGCTCAATATAATAAATGGCTCTTTACTCCTAATTAAAACTATCCTGACTCGGGGGAAAACCTATACTCAACCTATGAAATACTATGTAATATGAACCTATGCTCAAACTGTGAAATACCAATAACAGAACTCTATCTGTACCATAAATACTAAATCCACGTGATATTAATACAACGTAGCACTCGTACAATACTGTATAAAAATGTATAAAGTGTATAAAGAACAATGTAAAATGAACATAATGATATAATCTGCATATATAATACAATATGTTTGCCAACAGGCGAGGACTTTTGGCACCTTCGTAATGGTCAGGGCAACACATGCCAGCTGCAACACATTATAGGCCTTTTCACCGTACTGTTCCTAGACAGCAGGAATTTTCACCTCCTGAACCCACAAACTCTCAAGAGACTTGTCACTCTATAGCTATCCAAAATGGCTAAGATTAAAGAGGTTATGAAATGAAAAATTTTCATGTCTTGATATGGTTTATCTACATTACTACAACACCACCCATGCACAATTTTCCGTAAATACGGCTTCAAACGCCAGAAATTCGCTGTCAAAGTATTCCCTAGAGACCTCTCGAGCTGCCACTCGTAAAAAAAAAGCAAAGCTGCCCACCGCAGTTCATCTGACGTCATCAAAGGAACCGTTTCAGCCAAAGCCGACTCCCCGCTGTTTACCGATACGGCGTTATACAGTTAACAACATGTAATCACAACACTCTTCTCATCAATTGTCTTTTCCCGAATCTTCTGATTCCGAGGAAATAGGACTTCACCTCTCAGGACATTCGTAAGCTTTAACTAAAATTATTTTCTTGAGGAAGAAGAGGAAATATTTTTGAGGGTGATGAAGATATCGTTGTTTTTCCCTATCAATTGAGCCCCTTGCAGAAGAATTGTAAAACGATCCCGATGGCCGAGACGCGTCGCTGCCGTGCGAAGTCCCCGAGCTCAACGGTTGGACGACCCTGAACCGAAACTGGTCGGTTGAGCATAAACAAAACCACCGTTATTAAGACCTTCATGTGATTTAAATTATCTCGAATGTCGATGATCCTGCTACTTTACTTCGCAGCGAAGCTTCTAGAATTTTGTGTCTTACATTGCAAGGAAAATGTGACATTCTGTTACAGTGCAACCCTATAATAGCACTGGTAACATGGCCCTATAACTAATAGACGTTGTATAACAGGCTAGCCCGTGTAATTGTATCATCCAACTGTTAACGTACGTAAAATCACAACACAACGCCAGTTTTACCACAAAAGAAACTTGCAGATCTAGAACTGAATGTTCTAAAACCAACTAGCTTTAAGTTTTGTGCAAAATATTAGGTAACCAACTAAAAATCGTCATTTGCTGTATCAAGGAGGCCTAGGCTATGGTCATTTAACAAGTAATTTGGTAACAGTATAGGCCTACAGGCACTCATAACGTTGTGTATGTGTATGCGAGTCGTGTTCAAATTCTTCGATTTCTGTCATCTTTTGGAAAAGCTTGCAGTAGAAATCCGTCTTTACTTGTGGTGGCGCAACCTGTTACATATCGGCTCGGCATATTTAACAGTAACGAGATAAATTTACGTAAAAACAAAACTCCAAACACCAAATCAATTACTACGGAGCGCTGCAACAGTGTAATGTTGTGTGTTCTCAGACGTTTTAAGAATGTAAACAGCGTCTCGGAAGTGAGCTGAGTTCCTCGACTGACGTCACGCCGCATTACCGTAAATACAACAATTTTTCGAAAGTTTTTATTACCCTCGAATTTTGATCGTTTATTACGAGTATACAGAATTCGATGAGAAAGAATTTTTTTTCCATTTCATAACCTCTTTAAAGGACAAGCTCTGAGACAAAAACAACAGTAACAATAATGTTCAAAATACAAAATACGAATACGTACACGCTCTTTACACTGCGAGCAGTACAATATTCAAATACTCTGAGACAATAACTTTTAAACAACAGTAACAATAATGTTCAGAATACAAAATACGAATAAGCTCTTTACACCACGAGCAGTACAATACTAAAATACAGGTACAATAATCAACTGTCAATAATCAGTACAATGCAATAACACCCACGTGCTGAACGATAAAAACACGCTACGAACCCGTAGGACCAAGGTCCAAAAATACAACCTAACATGTACTTTGTACAGTAAGCACAACCTAGCCAATGGGGCAACACTTAAAACTAATTCAATTAACTAACAATAAGGGTACGTACAGAATTTATGAAAACAATATTTACGACTTAATCTCTTACTAAAATGGGTACAGCTCGCTCGCGGAAAGGAATAACTCTCTACGCTCGCGGACATCGAGAACGCGGACATCGAGACTACATCTCTCGCCAGCCAGCTCGCTATATAGTATTAGTGGATCCGCCATCTTGGAAAAACCAGTGGCTTCGAGCCTGAAGCCGATAACCAGAAAAACATGAGGCATCCTGCCTCTAAGAAAGGGGGACATCTCCTTCGTGATCACCAGACAATCCAGATATGGGTAACTCTGGGCAATTAACGACCCAAGAGCAATAAAATGATGAAAATATGAAAGGGATAACGAGGCGAACCCTGGAGCTCTGCACAGACGCTGCTAGCCATATCGTGGCGCGTACAGAACTAACAAAGCACACATGCAAACAACTAACGCTAAAACTGACTATTACGTAACACATATAAATATTCAAAGGGTGCAAACAACAAAATTTCACTTCACTACAGTATCATGATTTGTTCATATGTATATTATCATTTAGAGTTTTGTAATAAATCGTCAGCCGTGGTTTCAACG
The DNA here is from genome assembly GCF_037975245.1 of Apostichopus japonicus. NCBI lineage: Eukaryota > Metazoa > Echinodermata > Holothuroidea > Aspidochirotida > Stichopodidae > Apostichopus > Apostichopus japonicus. The sequence continues at coordinate 6,781,583 of NC_092581.1, forward strand.
CAAGAACACTCTTGCATCCTCATTTATATCTTTGGGAGTTCGAAGCGAAGGACCCTAAATCTGGTAATTTCCCCTGCCATCCGCGGTTCGCTTCAATATCAATGAACGTTGTCAAACATCAGTCATGTCTCGTGTTGTGCTGTAAATTAAACTGTCTTCTGAAAAAGCTGTAATCATTTCAGTCTTGTTATCATCTATGAGAGATTCCTTACTACTTTTGACAGTTTATCAGAATGGGGAAGCTTTACAATTAATATGTATCGAACTTTAGTATTGTGTTGCCTATTTTAAAGTAGCAGGATCTCATTTTTTAACCGTACTAGAAGATATGTAAGCAAACTGCTATTCTTCTAAGACGTATGTGTGTGACTGTTGATTTTCAGACTTTTCTATGTGTATATAGGCTAGTGAACAAGTGAATCAGTTGCTCATTAAATAGACTAATGGCATATGCAAGAAAATAGTTTTGGTAGTTCTCTGGCAAAAATATGTTCTTTGTGGGATTGTACAGCCGGAAGCGAAAATTTCAAACACTACATTGCCCGAATGAAGTATTTAGGGGCCAGGGCCAAAAATATAAGCACACTTTTGAAACTACCTCATATGATGAAATTTTACAATTTATGCTTGTCACTTCAATCCAACTTGTCGGTGTTCAGTTACCGTGTTTACAAGCTATTTTAGTGAAAATCGACTTAAGCCCCGCCCCCTAATAAATATGCATAATATCAAATTGAACATATATCAACATGAACCTGCTATCTACCAACATTTGAAGAGTTTACCTTTGACCCCATGACCTCATTATTATTCATGAGATGAGCACCAAAATCAACAGTGTTCTCCTACTAAGTATGGCGCATCTATGTACCAAGTATGACTTCAACACAACTTGCCATTGGTGAGTTATGGTGTTTACACACACAATCACCTCGCATAGATTCCTTGAGCCTTCGGGCAAGGAATCAAAAAGTGAAAAACAATGTACTCTTTTTGGTACAGGGCAAAATGAAATCAAATACAGCAATACATGTGTATTCTATAAGTTAAGCTGGCATAGCGTGTCTAGAAAATACTTTAGACACACTTTTGGACTTTTTATCAACAAAATGTAGCTGTAAGCATACTCCAGCATGCTCAAGTTAAATGCATAATTTTTCACTAATGCTCGCACCCCCTGGCCCCCACCCACACACAATCAGACACACTGGAAATTTTTCTACAAAGATAATGGAAAGCTTACAAGTTAAATCTAACTGTGTATTCTCATATAATGCTCTACCACCCCCCCCCCCCACCACCACACACATTTCTGAACTTCTTTCTACAAAAAAAACATGTAGCAGGAAGCTGACATTGCCACTCAAGGAAACTACTTCTACTATGAAATCTACACTAAAGGGGAACCAAATGTTACTACATTTAAATGAAAAAAAATGTTGCCTTAAACCCTCGGCAGCTTCAAAGAGGCAGAAATGTTCCTCAATGTTCAATCTTTGATATTTTTCCATGTTCTTCCTGAAAAGTTGGCTAGATATTTCTCCATGCATATTTCAATTTATCTTTTCCAGAAAGTGTAGCCTACCTTGTTTTGTATTTCTTAAAGTGCTTTATTAAAAGTTCTTTGTCCTCCTCTGGCCACTTTCTTGGAATGCCTTTGAAGAGAGAAATGCAAACATACAGGAAATATAAGTCATAAGATATTCAAAATTATACAGTAACTCAAGGTCGACAATTTGGGGGCATTGCAAACCATAAATGTGTAACTTCTATCAGTCATGCAGCATACCAAAATTAATTCCTTGTCACTTTGAAAAATAAGCATTTTGACACTGTATACACATCAATATGAGAAGGTGGAATTCATAGTTTATGACACATTCCTGTCATAGGCAACACATGAAATAGCAAGGACGTATATGTTAGACTATTCTCTTATCAAAGGACAAGATAACAATTCAAACTTTACAAGGACATGTCTTAGTAATTATTAATTATCTATACAATACTTTACAACAAGAAAACATCAATATGTTTTGGTAATAGCAGTGCTTCAAGCAGCTTTTTGCATCCTTTTGTTTGATTTTCAAAACCTGATTTGACCCCATGCAATAACGACATACAAAACTACTGTAGCTTATCTATTCAAATCTAACATCCAATAGTGGAAAAGACGTAAAACAATTTACAACTTTCAACATTGTTTTTCTGGAAGATACTTTCTGATATGAATAATTAAATTCTATGAACATCATGGAATAATGAGGTAATTAATTTACACTTTGCTAGCATTGTAAGCAACCCAGTCTAAGAATACATAGTGTAACACCATGCTTTGTTTGTTTACATTGTGTATGTACATGATACTGATGCAACCTTTCTGATTGTTGTGTTTTGAGCAACGGCTCATAACTAGACATGTTAGCTATTCAATGATTGGTTGAATCCAACCAAACTGGTGTGTAGCAGGCTAGTAGATTACCCTTCCCGTTGCAGATCCCCACTACTAATGCTTCATGTCCCCTTGTACATAGTCATCCCCTTTCCAGTTCAACGAACTGAAGTCCCTTTACATCTTCATTAGAGCATTTTCCAAGTTTCAAGGGGTTGACTCATCCTCTCCCAGAGACAAGAAAACTTTTGTGTTCGTGCCAGCCACTAATTGTCAGTTTAGTTTAATTACTGTCCACTTTTCTGACTTCTGAGATTTGTTACCACTAGTTGACAAACAGTGCCAGATCAGTGGTTGGCATTTAATGTAAGTCTCTGTGTTATGCAGGAAGTGTGTGGGGTATATTCTCATGGCACTTTGTGTAACGGGTGCATTATGTTACTTTGGCGAGTAAAAGATACTTAAACTCCAAAGGGGTCTCCTTTGTTTAAAGGCATTGAAGACCTGCCCCAAACAGCGTGCCGCCATCTTTAAAAAGTTAACTTTCTGTTGCTTGCAAGTGAAGTTTTTCTCTTGTTGCTACAAAATGCAAACAGTAATGAAACGTGATACCTTGTTATCTTTTATCTAGACCTGAGATGTCCATCGCTGCTATGTACACTGTGTTGTGGGTATTGACCGTAGCTGTATGTACTGACTGTACACTAGTGTCTAATTTCTGACGGTAGCAAGCTGGGTGTGTATTTTCTGGGATCGATGTTGGTGTCTAACACTTCTGTTAATACACCTCATTCGAAACTAGGTCAGATTAACAGCATTAGGCGTTTCTTTTTGAGCGAGTCTTCACACCCTTTAAGAAGAGGGTCTGATAGACCAGGCTATGAATGAGCTAGGTATCACCTGGAAGGAGGATTTATCTCATGTGGTTTTCTGGACCATAATTTCATAAGGAATAAGAATATCTTGGGTAAAAAGCTCAAATCCTGAACGCACCCGCCGAAACGGTGGATTTCTTTCTAGGGGACGGGTCCATTTTTCAGGAAAAATACCAGAAGTTACAATTACACACAAATAGGATAAAATGTGGTTTTTCTAGACCATAATTTCATAAGGAATAAGAATATCTTGGGTTAAAGCCCAAATCCTGAACACACCCCCGAAAAGGTTTTTTTTCGTGGGGGGGGTCCATTTTTAAGGACAAAATACCATAAGTTACATTTACACACAAATAAGGTAAAACAAACTCTTATAAACCTCAAAATTAAACCCAGTGAGTGAATTAAGCCTTATATATTGGATTTGGTAACACTGAGGTGGTAGGGGAGTATTAGGGGTCTCTAAATGACCCCCTATTTAACCCTAACTGCACTGGGGGAGAGCATTATGACATATTTTGCCACGGATTTTGAACCGTTTTAGATATGAACTAGATTATTTCATGACTTTTTATTCATACCACCTTTGATACCACTTTTGTCCATATAGGACCCCTTTTTCCTTTTCTCTGTATGTCAGATTATGTAGTAAAAGATGCATTTTTCAGTCTGCTGCTTAGGCAGGAGAGCTTATTAACTTTGTTACACTATACAGAGATTTTCTGATGCCATGAACAAACGTTCAAGTTTGAGGTTACTGCAATAAGCAATTGTGCAGATCTTTCCTTTTAGCCACATGAACACAAGGTGCTTATTTTGCAACATAAATCATGTTAATTATATATAGGAGTTTTGATTCCAAAACACTTTGGAGATACTTATCTTCATGAAAAGAAAATGTGTTTCGAATAGGTTTCCCATTTCTCACCACTGAATGTTCACTTTTAATTTTTAAATCTTTACAGTTCAAATTTGTTTTATGCCTTCTCTCCATCCCAGGTTCACCATTCTTTTGTTACAGTTATGATATTTGGTAGAAATAAAAGTTGTTACCGTCCACCTGACTATCAGGGGCATATCCAGGATTTTCTAACCCGGGAGGCACGAATTACTATCTGAGCGGAGCACCACCATCGGTTGGCGCACAGCGTTCAAGAAAATTTCGCAATAGTTTTGTTTTCATCCAAAACCTTTTTGAAGATTGTCACCAGTCACACATCATGTTCGACCTCATCGCATCTCCTGTGGGTCATTGCTTTTGTAGGTGATTCTACGTCGCGGCCCACAATACCCGTTAGCCCCACTTTTTAAGGTTTTATGCACATTATTTTTTCAGAATTTGAAAGTACACATTTTTTGTGAAATAAATTCACTTCAAAACATACCCATAATGTTGCACAAATTTTCATCTATGGACAACCAATATAGCAAAACTTCCTTCAACCCCTAACAGACCGGTCAAAATTGCACGAGTAGAGGAAAGTATGTTTAAGAATGTTGGTCAGGGACTTTTCGAAAATTCAGACCCAGTTAATTTATTGGTGCATGTGCGCAGATCAGTCTTGGATAATGGTGGGGACGTGTGTCTGTTCTCTGATACTAAGCGGAGCGCGACCATGCCCTTACCGAAATCCCAGATCTGGGCCAGATATAACAATCCAGATCTGGCCCAGATCTGGAATTTCAATCTGGGCCAGATCTGCTACAGATCTGGAATTTATATCTGGCCAGATAAAAAATTGGGCAGATATAACTTGATATAAAATAAAGTTTTATATGGCCCATATAAAATTTGATCTGGTTAAATTTTATTGCATCCATAGCTGGGCCAGATAAAACTTTATCTGGTTGATATAAAGAAAATCCAGATAAACTTGTATATGCCCCATATAAAATTTTATATGGTTGAAGTTTATGGCTTCCATATCTGGGCCAGATAAAACTTTATCTGGTTGATATAAAGAAAATCCAGATAAACTTTTATATGGCCCATATAAAAATATATATATATCTGGCTAAAATGTCAATTAAATAGGAAATAAGTGGCCAAAACTGGACTAGCATTGAGAGTAACTTTCCAGCGTGATCAGTTATCTCTGTTCTGGTACGGAGACCCATATATACAGAGAGCAAGACACACACAAAATATAAACACAGAACTCAACTGGATTGGAACATAGAGGAAATATGTAATGTGCATGCACATTACACATTTTTACTATACCTTACCAAAACATTTGCAAACTGATATTGAATACATGTACATTCAAATTTTTCGCCCAGGTTAATCATATTACTTACTTAAATAAACTGGCATCGCGCGGAACCACTGGTACACTTAAAAATAATAATTGAAGGTTGAGTTCTTTATTCTTCTGTGGTCCTGTAGATGTTGATACTAAATTGCGTTGTGCTTTTCTTTTATTTAATATATTTGCTTTAATAAATAAGTTCCAGGAGGGCGATATATGTTCCATTCAGTATCGAAATTCAGTCCCAAAATATATTCCTTGTTGCCATCCGTTCCAAAAAATTCTTTGTTACTTCTGACTGTTCAGTTCACTATAGAATCCTTTGCCAATGTCCTGACATTAATACTGTAGGTTATTATTTACTGAACTCCATCACCTTTTCTTAATGTACCAATCCTT